>NC_051445.1:27002209-27015196 GCF_001649575.2 Kryptolebias marmoratus
AGGGCACTTCAAGGAAATTAGCACCACGTTTCATAGGACCATTTCCTATTGAAAAGATACTGAACCCCACCTCAGTCCGTCTAACTCTCCCGGCTGCTATGCAAATCCACCCATCATTTCATGTCTCCCAGATTAAGCCGTTTCTGGACAGTTCCGTCTCCGTGTTTGGTCTTGGTTTCGCTCTTCTGGACAGTACCTCCCGAGTTATGACACCTCAATTGATTTTCTTTTAAATTCTAGAGTGCTCAAGCTGTATTTTGACACCTGCCACAGGAGTTCTTTCATGACAGAAAGCATCTGAGGTTACAGCCCCGAATGTCCAGGTCTAACAATCACACTGATGCTAAATAGTAATTAATAAAAATTGGAGTCTAACAGACAGAAAGGGTTGATTCATAATAGTTAATGGCAACATTTTAAACCAAGATCTTATGCATATTGTTAGTGCTGAGAATAGGTTTTGGGGATCTGTCTTAGCTACGACCACACCAAATCTCAGGTCAATTTCTGTCTAACTGATTGAGTTCTAACCATTTTTGTGTTTTTTAAGCTTACTTCGCTTTTATCTTGTGGCTGACAGATTACCTTATATAATCAATTGTAGATGTACATCCAGTGATGACTTTCTTAGAGATTGATTAAAATGTATCCAGAGATATTTTGGTAACAGACACATGAACAAACACACAGAGAAACAAGGATATATATATATATATATATATATATATATATATATATATATTATTGACTGCCTTTTGTCGGTGGGTAATAAATATAAGTACTAACAAATTATTTTATCTGAATCTGATGATGACTTTTAAAAACGTATACTTTGAAACAAAGTTACTGAAGGATATATATATATATATATATATATATATATATATATATATTATTGACTGCCTTTTGTCGGTGGGTAATAAATATAAGTACTAACAAATTATTTTATCTGAATCTGATGATGACTTTTAAAAACGTATACTTTGAAACAAAGTTACTGAAATGTGTTTTGTAAGGAATATATATAGTTTATTTTCTGGAGCTTCTGCTAAGTATTACTTAAGTGTGTAATTAGTATCCTTGTTATAAAGTGTTTCTCCTAAAAGATACAGATCAGTCTGTTGTGTGGGAAGAAGAACACTAATCTGTTTTATTCTCTGTTACAGAAGAGGAGGAGGAGGAGGGTGGATCCCTGACGGTAAACAGAGTTTACCTCACCATCACACAGATGTGTGTATGGGGCCCGTATACCCGGTCTTGGAGATGTTTCTGATTTGAGTAGAACTCAGACAGGAAACCATATGTCTGCTCTCCAATGTGGCTGGCCTACACAACCACACGCACGCACACACACTGAGAGGCACAGACACAGTTCTTCTTCTAAACACTGTCAGAGGAACCCAGCACCCTGCTGCATGTTCACCACCAACACTGGGGATTTCACATGAGCTGTTTATGTGTGATGCAAACACCGTGTTTCCAGTTTCGGTTTGTAATGACGATACATTTTCTAATAATTCCTCGACACAGCAACGAAGGAAAAAGTCAGAGAAGAAGGAGGAGGAGAAGGAGAAGGAGGAGAAAGCAAATGAAAATAGAGAAAATGTATTTCTTGTAGAAACACAGCGTGAAAGCTGAATCAAGCAAAACTCTAGCTAAAAGCTAAAAGGAGCAAATGGCTAACTAAAGCTAAAACGCTAGCTGAAAGAAGCAAAACACAAGCTAAGCGGTAAAAGTAAGAACAAAACTAGCTAAAAATGGCAAAAGGATAGCTAAAAGCATAAAATGACTTGATAAAAGTAGTGAAAGGGTAGCTAAAAGAGAAAGTAGCACAAATGTTGTTCAAAACTAAAAAAAAAAAGCAAAAGGCTCGCTAGAAGCTGAAGGTATCAAAAGGCTAGCTAAAAGTACAAAGGCTAGCCAAAAGCTAAAAATAGCAAAATGGTAGCTAAAAGTAGCAAACAGCTAGCTTAAAATAGCAAATTGCTAGCTAAAAAAACAAAAGGCCAACTAAAGGCTCGAAAAATAGCAACATGGTAACTTAAAGTAGCAATTTCCTTGTTAAAAACTTAAAGTAACATAAGAAGGCAAAAACAAAACAAGTACACTGAAGCAAATTTAAAAAAAGAACAATGTTTTTGAAGGAACTGAAGAAATCTCAGTGTATTTCTATGAGGAAAGTGTTTCTAAATGAACTTGAATATTTTAAAAAGTACCAGATTTACAGCTCACTGAAGATGATTTAAAAGGGGAGACTAAAGGCAGTCCAGGCACAGCACTTAGTTACACATTTACAGCTGAAATATGAGAGAGGAGTGCAGATGTGTTGCTGTAATGACTTGTTGATTTTACAGTTGGTACCAGCTATGCACCAGCAGCTGTGTAAACACTGTCCAACATATCTCAACTTTCTTTGCCACCCTTGAATGAACCTGTTTATCTCAAAGCAACCAAGATTTGTCTTATATCATTTGTGGACAATTATATTCATATCAGAGGCGTGAAAAGAAAAACACGTAACAATGAAGCTAATTAGCCCTTCTTATCAATAACATATGAGGAAAAGCAGCTAAAATACACCATCAGGCCATCAGGTATGTTTATTATCACCCGTCGCCGAAGGCAAAAAGGCAATTTTTGCCTGTGTGTGTGTGTGTGTTTATCTGGCTCCCTTATAGCAAAATCTAAACCACTGAATGTATTTCAATAAAGCTCTCAGAAAAAAACGTAAAGAATGTACATCTACAAAGTTTGGAGTCAACCTGATTCAAAATGTCTGCCACAGCCAACTGACCTTAAGAACAACAAAAATAGCTCCAATTCAGTCAATTTTACAGATATTGTGCTAAAATTTGGTGTGGTTGTAGCTGAAACTGATCTCCAACAAGATTTTTGTTTAAATTTCACTCATTAGCTATTTAAAGTAAACTCTATCTGTCTTTTAGCAAAACATCTCATGAACCACTGTACAGATTTGTTTGAAACTTTCAAAAAGTAATCACCCGATGCCTATTTACACCTGAGTAACTATTGGAGCCAGTCTAATTTAAGATGGCCACCACAGTCAACTGACTTTAAAAAAAAACAACACAAAAATGGCTATAATTTAGTAGTAAGTCACTAGTTTGTGTATTGGCTTTAACACTTAAACAGTTGTAAGTACACATTCAATGATAACTTTCTGACAGTTTTAATAAAATTCATCCAGTGGTTCATGAGATACACACACAGACACACACACACATGGGTGATGACATGATTGCCATCCTTTCATGTCGACAAACACTGCATAGGTCACACCTTTTAAATTTTATATCTTGAAAAAGCCCAGTACGCATTAGGTAACCTGTTAAGTTTGCTGTCCTTTGCTACTCCACAAAGAATAAACACACAGTGTAGCTTTTGTCTTGAATGTAGAGATTGTTCGATTAGATCTCAGTGCCAAGGAGTGAAACTTACTCTTTTCTCATCTGTTTTTTTTTATTTTTTTATTCTGAGAATGTTGTAATGTGGGTTTATCAAACACTGAAAACACCAGGTTCCTGCTGTTGCAGGAAAGAAAGTTGAGTGCTGCAAAACAGTAAAGCTATCAAATGAAAAACCGCAGTGAGATTAAAATGTTTAATCATATAAACCAACAAAAGATTTTGTTTTAGATACAAATAAGTAGGGGTGAGAGATACAACCTTGTTTCAGATACTTTGCATGGCAGATATGAATTCTGAATCGATTTTCAAATGTCAAAAATCTGTTTTATTAACATTAACCTGTGCTGCCACTTTAAGAGAGTCAGCAGGGTTGTTGCTGTGTGGTGCTGTTTGTCCTAGAAGAGTTACCATAGTTTCCTGTAGTAGAATTAAGTTTCAGTAAAGCTGTGTGTGATCATAGCTTTTTCATTGGTTCGTCACTGAGACCTTAAAAATTTGTCTATAAATATTAGTTAAATTTATTATAACAATACTGTCTTTAGTAATGACTTTGAAGCATTTGATTTGTGTATAAATTTCCAATGATTAACAAGACGCTAATTGTGTTAGCTTTTCTGTTGTTTTTCAAAGTAAAGTTAGCATCCTGTGCTAATTTGTTGACCAACAAAGTTTTTTGAAATATGTTTCTGTGAACTCTTTATTAGGCCTGAAATATATAAAAATCAGTCTTTGTTTATGTAAAATAAACTATAGTCATTTAAGTTTCAAGATAATCAAAATGTATTGGTGACCATTTTATAATTGCATTGCAGCCCTCTGAATTATAACGTGGGAATCTTATTTTATAAGATTCACACATTTTATTAGATTCCCACCTGTACACAATAAAGCATGTTGGTTCTGTGTACTTACTGGTAGTATTGAAGAGTAGATTATCGTTACACTCATCTTCATTTGAACAGGAGCAGACGTATGCCATCCCACTTGTCAAATTCCTCTCCTTCATTACACAGGTGGTGCTGTTGTAGTCATCCAGCAGAATACCATACAGTGGTAGGACTGGGTCGTGGCAGAGCGTTTCGAGGGAAAAGCCTGTCTCATTCTTCCTCCTAAACAACAAAAAGAGTGACTAATTACATGTGTAATATTTAAACTGTGAGCTGCCTAATTATTCTGTGAATTAGATCTAAAAGGGTGTTCAGATTTGATGATAAATTCTATCTTTATTGCATGCAGATAGCACTCAATACAGGTCTGAATTGCCTCAATGCGCATTCAAAACATTTTCACTCAAGCCATGTTTGGATTTTCTCTGGACCGTATTCATCTTCATACGTTTGGTAGTCTGAACATGATCTGTCCTGAGCCAAGCTATAGGACATCCTACTGAAGTGACATGACCCCACACAAGCAAACCTTATAACCCGTATGTCTCAAAATAAGAAAAAATAAAAAAAAGTCTGCTCAGCTGCTGGGTGATTAATTAAACAATCCTTAGAAATATACAAAAGCTGAAGATACAGCATTTATTTTTGGTTTGCTTATTTCAGTTTCTGAATACAAAGGTCCATTTTGTCATTATTGTAATAAACAGAGTGGATTACAGGACGTCGTATAAGGGAGTTTCTGTTTGGTTTAATTAATTGTTCTAATTGTTTTTGGATCCCTTGTGGCCGCTATATGCTATATGTACTGTGGACTTGAGTCTTTGCTATGACACTGAACTCTGTGAAGTCACCAATCATTGTCAGTGTGCCTCTTTCCTCTTCTTGTGTCTGTTAGAGTAATTAAGTTTATCAAGAGATAACTCTGAACTATGTTAATGTCAAAATAATAATATACAACAGACATTGTGAAAGTATTATCATTTTAACAGAAACGTGAGCAGACTTGCTGATCACCGACAACCCTCTGTGTGACGTGGCTGTGTGTGTATCTCTTTGCAGCGCAGGTAATTGATCATAAAATGTTTTGGGGTACACAATATCATCCTTATAAGTGTAAACAGAAGTGTCAGAGCTGACCACTTGCAGTCGTAACCGATTTGTAACAACGAGTCTGAACAGCCTATAAGAGATGAAGAGAGTTTTCTGCTCCCAGACACTTACCAGATGGTGACACAGATTTCATTGGCATCGGCACAGGTGGATGAGATGGTACACTTGGTAAAGCATGTCCCAGTGCCATTACAAAGGGAAGGCCTCAAATCACAGAACATACAAAGCTGGTGACCGATGTTAAAAGGCATCGCACCTGCAAAAACAAAAAAAACATTATTTGTCAGGTTGGCTTTATATTCACCCCAACTGACACGTTACACAGCAGTGCTTGTCATTTCATCTCTGCTGAGGTTCAAAACATGACAGGAAGTTGACTCTTTGAATTTTATTTGCACTGTTGTGCTTTCTCATAGCTAAAATGTATTTGGTGACCACTCAGTGTTTTCACCTAAATCAACATTAAACAAAACCTTCAGAAAAAAACACAGAATTAAATCAAAGGTCTAGCATTTCTAAAAAACATGCATATTGCCTTCCATCTTTCATGCCAGTTTTAAAATAAGATCATCTGTTCATGAAAAAGGAGGGAGTTAAAAGCATTTTGGTCAAAGCTTTAAATAATGTTATGTGTGATTTCATGGAAAAGCTTTCGAAATGTCTTAGCTCTAAGATGTACCGAGGATGACTCTCAGCTACTTCCACACCAAACATTAGCTCAGTATCTGTAAAATTGAGTTATTGCCATATAGATGCTTGTTAAGGTTTATTAGCTGTGGCAGCCATCTTAAATTGAATTGACTCTAGTGGTTAATCAGTTGCAGATGTTCGTCCAATGATTACTTTCAGAGTTTCATTGAAATTTGTCCTGTCTTTCACAGAATGTTGCTAACAGGACAGACAAATGAACACACATGCACACATGTAGACATATGCAAAAAGGCAATTGCCTTTTTTCGTGGAGTTCAAAAGTTTCAGGAGTAAGAAGCTGTTTAGAAGAATAGGAGGTCGACCATCCACTAGGGAAAAATTTTGAAATTTAGAAATCAGAAATTTTCCTGGCATTTGCAACAAGGCTGAGAGGTTTGAAGAGGTCAAAATCAGCAGTTTCTGAGGACAGCCAAGACAAGGAATTGCCTCCTAAGGCAGTAAACCTGAAGTAAGTAATCTTGTAAAATAGATTTGAATAAAACATATTGACTGGAGATTTAAAATAGACCGTCTTTGAATTCTTTTTGGTTGGTAGAATCCAACCGTTCTTTTCTCTGACATTCCGGCATCTGTCATCCACTGCATGAAAAATGGTGCTGTGCCACGCCCCGAACATCGACCAATCGGAAGCCTCGGCAGATAAATGAGAACTCTTGTCCAATCAGTGGGGGTGTTACAACAATGGTGCTTGCTTGCTTGCTCAAAGATAGATGTGCCCATGGATCGACAAAAATAATCAAAAGTAACTTGGGGAGGAAGAAAACCATAGTTTTTAGTGAAGATAATTACATTTTGCATCTTTATGCAGATCGGAGATAACACAGGGACTCTTCTAGGCAAACGAATACCAAATATTTTTGGTCAATCAATGAAAAGTAGCCGGCGAAAATGCAGCTGAATGAAGGTTTTATATGGTGATTTTTGCTGGCTGCCGGCTACTTTTGAACCCCCTGCCTTTTGTTTTCGGTGGCAGGTGATAAAGGACTATATAAGAAAGTTAAATGGAAGGTAGTGAGCAATATACATCCCTTGAAGAAATGCTAGGACTTGCTCAAACTGATTATTGTCAGCCTCAAACTCAGAGCAAACTCTGGGGAACACATCTTTAGGCTAAAATACTCCTCTTAGATAACGCAGATAACCACTTACAAACAACAACAATTCCCCCGCTTATCAGAAAACCAAGGCGCAGACAAAACAACTGCAGCCAGCACTATCATAAAATCAACAGACCCAGCAGCACGTCTGCAGAGTCAAACTGTGAAATCTGACCAGAGGAGGGCTTTACTTTTTTTATCACACAGAGAATCGTGCTGTTGAGCAAGAAACACAGTTAATATACTTTCAAGACACATTCCGTCTCGCAGAGTCGACTTTGGGAAAGGCAAAGAGACTGAAACAGCAGATCGCCGACATCCCCACACGACCTGAGAGACAAATAAAAGCTGCAGTGAAATGCCACAGAGGGTGAGAATTACAGTAAGTGCAGCCCCTGAGATCAGTGGCTTTCATGGTGTCGATAAAACTGAACTGCACTGTTGTGCAACACCTTTTGCACACAGTGAAGTCATGAAGTGAAAGGAGCTGCTCTATTTAACTATTTATTTACCCCTCATAGCCAGAGCCCTATTATTATCCTTTCTATTATATTATCCTTTGTTTTTCTTGACCAGGCATGAGAGATGAGATTTAAACACCACCCACTAACAAAAGCAATTATTCCTAAACTGTTTTTAAAATATTTTAATGCCAAGTTATTTTTCTGAGAATAAATTATGTTAATTGTTTTTATTGCAAAAAGTTGCTGCAGTTTTATGTGCTTAACTCTCCCGCTGCCCTTAGGTCAAGGCCTCAGGGGTCATTTTGACCGAAGGGCAGCAGGAGAGTTAAAAGCATATTTTGGCTTGTTTAAAGTCACTACCAAATCAAAAACCATGAAAACACACAACACAAACAATTTATTTTGCGCTTCTCAGCTTTGAAAATGCACACACTTATAGTTCAAACTACTTTAACTTCGAATAATATTAAATTTACTGAACCATAGAAACTGAAAGTCAGACCTGTTCGTTTGTCCCTTTTGGGTTCATAATAACTGCAAAATATCATCAGATTTTACTTTATGTTTTTATAATTGTCAAAAAGAAAGTTAGTAATTTTGCCTTGGTTTCATTTTTTGTTGCCTTATATACCAACAGCTCTTAATGGTAACTAAAACACAAAGAAATGAACAGACAGTGATTTCTGCTGCAAAATGAGAGGATTGACCAGTCTGCATTATTCTGTGTTTGTATCTTCACTGTGGTCTTAAAGTAACTGGGACCAGTTTTTAACACGTGACTTTTAATGAGACTGTGCCTTATAAAGAAAAGATCAAACTGTGGACAAAGGAAATGCATTTTTTTTTTTGCTCTCCGAACATCTCAATATTCACCTGGACCTCAAGGATAAAATGAAACGTCCTAAACAGAAACCCTTCTCTGCCCTGTCCCCCAATAACCGAGCATGTTTTGGTTATGCTGGACAAAGGAGTGAACACCGAGTGAGGTTTCTTACCTCCTGTTTCTGAAAACAGCCTACAGTTCAGTTTCACTCATGACAGACAGAGGCCAAAAAGGAAACTTAAAAGGCTTCGCTAAGCTGATTTTCCAGCCACAAAGAGTTTCTAGGTTATTAAGGCTTATGTCTTTTGATGTGTGAACATTTTCATTTCCCTTATTGTTATAGAAATGCTTTTACATGGACTTTTTAATAACAGTTATGACAATAAGAACCTTCAGCGTTCACTAACGGACATCACACGGACTGCACTGAACAGTGGAAAGTTCCCTTTAAACCGACAGATTGCTCCCTGTATTTACTATGCAGCTATGGTTTGATGGTAACAATCAGATTTGATAGCATGACAGTATGTCTTTATTTTGGTTTTCTTTAAATAGTTTTAAAAGTACCAAAATCATGAGGCATTTTGACCAATGAATATCAAAAATTACATCAACCTGCAACATGGGAAATGGTCCACACTTTTGCACCTTTTTAACCTTTCCAGGTTCTGCAAAGCACTTTACAAAGTTTCTCATTCACCTTTGCACCTATTTTACACTCAATATACAGCTCTTTATATATTCAAACTCATACATAGGTAAGCATATCGAAGGCAGCAGGGGGTTTCAGTGTCTTGCTCAAGGACACTTCAGCAGGGATGGGGTATTCTCTGATTAAAAGCCATCCTCTGTACAATTGGGCCAAACCCACCCCTTGTAAAAAAAAAAGTTTAATATTTCTCCTTCAGTACAAATAGAATAAAAGAAAACAATGTGGCACAACTCTGCCACTTAATGTTCCCATAAACTCACTTTCTGGATTTCTCTGATTCTGCAGGTGGAGCAAACAGAATCCCATCAGCTGCCACAGCAAAAACGGTAAAAAAAACTAATTATCCATAAAGGTCTTTAGTGTTATGATGATTGTTTTACAGCGTCAAAGTTCTTCAAAAGCCTTTTTTTTAAATTACCGCTGCACATTTCCGACTGATTCCATGTGTAGGAAATAAAATATGTGACTTCATTGCGTTGGAGGCAATGTCGTTAACTGTACGCTTGATGGCTCCTGAAGGGGCTGCAATTGAAATGTGAGATTTCTTTGTTCTCTTGTTCCAGACAGAGGAAAATCCTGCTGCTGAGACCGGCTTCCATCTGGCACTTAGAGCCGTGAACAAACTTGATAACTTCTAAATTGTTAGTGCCAGAAAACAGGAAACTAAGAAATTAGACGGAGAAGAAGCAGGGTCCCACAAAAACATCTAATTTTTTTCCTGAAATAGCAAAAATGTAAGGCTTCACAATTTCTGTAAATTGTATTTTTTTGCTGACAGATAGTGGGGACAGTGACGATGAATTGCACTGCAGTTAGTCCAAACAAAAATTGCAGCAGATCAGGAGAATGAGGATTATCTCAACAACTTCTGAGCAAATTATTACCGTAATTGATCAGTTATGTTTACTCAAGTTTTATTCATTATTGCCCACTATGAAAAGGCGAAGAAGGGTAATAATATTTTTTGTCTGTCTGATACCAAAATATCTCATATTTCACCAACGGAGGAATTTTAATAACACTTATAAACTTATAATAAAAGTAAATATTGGATGTACGTTTACAACTAATTAACTTATGAAACCAACCCAATGGCTGCCACAGCCAACTGAACTTACAGACGTATAATTCAGTCAATTTTACAAATATTGTGCTAAAGCATGGTGTGGTACTAGCTGAGAGTCAATCCCTGCTCAAATTGCACACCTTTGCTTAAAACTTACGCATTAACTGCTGCAGTCAATCCTGTTTGTCTGTTAGCAAAATATCTTATAAACCAGTGGACAGATTTTAATGAACCTCTCAGAAAGTAATCACTGGCTGTACATCTGCAACTGGTTCATTTTTAGAGCTACTTAAATTCAAGATGTGCTTCTAATCAGCGTTAGTTACCACAGAAATAGCTATAACTCAGTGTATTTTAAAGATATTGGCCAAACTTTTTAGGTGGTAGTAGCTGAGTCATTCACAGCACATCCTGTCAGAGTGACATCTCACAATATCTCATGAGTTGGACATGAGGAAAGTTTCAAGGTTTGACAAAAACAGCTACAACTCTGTCATTTCTTATCATAAGATGATCTTAGGCTACATTCACACTGCAGGTCTTACTGCTAAATTCCAAATGTTTTTGCTCAGATCTGACTGTTTTGCGTGGTTGTTCACATCATAATTTAAAAGCGACCGCCATCAGACTCCAGTATTAACAATCTACGACCCTGTAGTGACCTGCGTGTGCAGAAGAAACTGTGACATCACACGAGGCACGCTGTGTTTACAGATGCTACACAGGTCAGCATGTGTCTATCGATTCTGAGGTTGTGCAATCAAGAGCCAACAAAATTATTATATGCTATGCTTGTTTAGTCCAGTATTTACAATACATGTTGCTGCTTTCTGCTGAGAATTGCACTTCTGGAACAGGAGACATGTACTGAAAGTGGAAGAGGGAAACAAACTCAAGTACTGTACAATGTCATTTATTGTTACCTATGTACATGTGTGTGTATATAATACCATTTATTTTTACTTTGTTTGCATTTTTTATATTTGCTAACTGTTACATTTGCCACTGTGTGATGCTACTGTTCCTTTTTTATCACCTGTGCAATTCTGCTGGAGGTTTAATTCCCTGAAGGAGTCTTCTGAAGGGATCTATCTATCTATCTATCTATACAATGCAACACCAATGTTGGTATTATATGTTGGTGTAGATTCTCAGTCATGCAGGACATGGCTAATTCAAAAAGTTAAAAAAACAAACAAAGCAACTACAGTTCTATTCTGAAGCTGAAGACGTGTGGAGTTCCATGCTTTAAACTACATGACATTGGTATTGATAATATCAGTATTTGGACCGAGCTGCATACCCTGACTTCAGTGATGTGATGCAAAGTCAGATGACTTGCAGCATGACTGTCCAGACTGTGGTCACTTTGAAAAACATCAGATATGTATCTGATTTAGTACCACATATGAAAGTGACCTAGGTCGGATCAGATCAGATTTGTGATATTCAGACTGTCATAAAAGAAACTCAGATATGGGTCATATATGGGCAAAAAAAAATCGGATTTGGGAAATTTTTGCCTGCAGTGTTAATGTACCCATAGTCTTAGAGTCTGGCATGAATAGAGGTGGGTGATATGCATTTCTTCAATGAATGCAAGGCATGCGATCTGTTTATTTACTTATTGAGTGGCATAGTTCAAGTGACCTTAAAATGACTGGTGAATGACCTAACGTTTCCTCATTCCGTTCCACAGAGACACATTAATCAGCTCTCAACAAGATGTCAAAGCTTAAGAGTAAAAAACGATCAAGTGTTCATTTTGTATCATTTTTAATTTGATTAAAAGCTAAGCTGTGGCTTGCAGCTCCTCCAATGATAATCTATTATGGAAACACAAATGTTTACTTGTTCTCACGTTTCTGTATCTACTGGACACAAAGCTCCTTGTTCAATCAGCTGAGATACTTCCCTCGCTTCTTCTCATCTGCCTTCCCTGTTTTTTCCAACATCCTGAGGATATGATCTCACAGCATCAGGCAGGAATGGTCCTCACAACAGCAGCGATTGATCCTATTTGCTCACAAGTACAAGTCGATTCTGTACACCAGGCATGCGCTAAATAGACCACTTTAGAGTGTGTAATCATTGGATTCAAAATCCGCAGAGAAATCTTACAATGAGCAGAAGTTTACATCAACAGACTGATGTACAACGTTTTTTATTACAGTTAGGTCTTTGTTTCTATTTCCTATTTAAACTACTCGCTGTATACCATTCCAATGGGATTTTCTGATGCCTTAAAATAGTGCTGGGCAATATAACGATACATATCGTGGGGACGATAGAAAAAGTGTCTATCGTGATATATTTTCTTCTATTGTCTCTATCGTCTCTGTCGTTTCTATCATAATTGTTTCAATGATTTATGTAAATATTTCATAACGTAGGCTACAACGAATGTATTAGTGTTGTCACTTTGCATACATTCAGTTTATATAAGTGATAAATAAGAAGAAAAAATAACTATTGCGAATAACCTCCGTTTTGCGACATGACGCTGCTTTACGGCAGCGGCTTTCTGTGCGGCGCGGTGTTTTCACCATAAGTGCTGAAAGATGGAGACGCATGAAGTATCAAACTCGGGGTCGCAACAAGTAAAGACAGCTAGCAGGCAGCCCAAGAAGAAAGACTTTTACCAAAACCAGGGGGACGTCTGTGATTTGGTTCAAGAAGTCCGACACGG
>NC_051445.1:27015437-27018031 GCF_001649575.2 Kryptolebias marmoratus
TGTCATTTGATACTGTTACGTCTAACAGGTACATATATATTGCTGCACTAAAATGCAGCAGATCTCATTTGTGAAAGTTCAGTTAAATGTCACTTCGAAATAAAGCTTGAAAAAGGTAAGAAATTAGATTATTTTTTCATATTTTACAGAGAATAACTGACAACGTACGTAGTGATATATATTGTTATCGTGATATAAAATTATCCATATCGTGATGTAGGATTTTTTCCATATCGCCCAGCACTACCTTAAAATCTAAAACTGCTTTTTTCTGCAGTTGGCATCAAATATGGTGAAAACCTGTTAGTTCAACAGTAAAACTGCTCACTGCATTTAAACACATTTTAATGAAACTCTAAGCCAGGTTTGGTTGATATTAGTATGAAACTGTTGGGAAGTTATGCCCACAAGGCATTTATAATGACTAATGCATTTGCTAATCTCTGTTTAAATTAAAGGAATGCATATCAGCTGCTGCCTTTCATGGTAGTTTTGAAGTAAGATCATCTCATGTTGAGAAATGATGGGGTTGTAGCTGTTCTGGTCAAACCTTAATAATAATGTTATGTGTGATCTCATGTCATATTGCTACATCTTGCAGTATTTTGCCAGAGCTGTTAGAGCTCAGAGCATGCACTAAATGAATGATGTGAATGACTCTTAGCTACTGATACACTGAATTTTAGCTCAATGTCTGTCAAATTCACTGAGTTATAGCTTACATTGAATTAACTCCAAAAGTTAATCAGTAGTAGATGTACATCTAGTGATTACTTTCTGAAAGTTTTCTTTCAGAAATCTGTTCAGTTCAAGAGATATTTTGTTAACGGTACAAAGAAACGCATAAACAAAAACATAAATAAACACATTATCGCCCTGCCGCTGTCTGTTGCGGTGGTGGATGATAAAAATGGGAGCCCTCCTTCTTCTTGCTCAAGCCCCGTCAACTAAAACAAGCAGAGACAACTGGCAGGAGGCCGCTCGGGGCCACATAACTGCCCCAGCAGGAGGCTGGGCTCTCCCGCTCCGCTCCTGAAAGTTATCCACCTCTCTCTCCTAATCCTTTCATTCCTGCGTGGCGTAATCTTCCTCCCCTTGAACTCTCCGCCTGCTTGCCTCTCTGACCCCGAGGATTCTGCGAAGCAAACTGAGGATGGAAAGTCGACTTATATGGTGAAAAAAAGATGAAATGGGGACACTTCAGGGAGCTCAAAGTGGGCGACCTCCTCTCTTCTTTCCTCTTCTTCCAAAGCACGGTAACATGAGTGTAAACACACGAGGACTGCGCTGACAGCACACAAACTGTTTCAAACACAAAGAAGTGCCGTTTGGAAAATCAACCTGCTTCACCCAAACATAGTAACAAAGAAATGAACTCGTCAAAAGAAAGAACACTTGACATTTTTCCCCAGTAAAGACTGCTTTCCTTCTCCCCTCTCAGTCTATTTATCTCCCACAGCCAAAGGAGAAAACAGATGATAGTGCTTTTGCTCGTGTGTGTCTGTCAGCAAAATATCAAATAAACTAAACAGATGGTATTGAAATGTTCAGGAAATAATCACTGGATGGTCATCTACAAGTGATTAACTTCTGATCTCACACAAAGCTGGCTATAATCCAGTCAGTTTTACAAATATAGTGCTGAAATTTGGAGTGGTTGTATCTGAGAGTCATTCCCAACACATACTCTGAGTGCTCCTGTTTCTCTGTTAGCAAAATATCTCACAAACCACAGGAAGGATTTTAATTGAAACTTTCAACAAGTAAATATTGGATGTAGCTCTACAACCGATTAACTTTTGGAGTCAATCCAAGTTGAGATGGATCCTCTAGCTTATCAACATTAGTCAACACAAAAATGGCTCCAACATCATCAGTTTGACAGATGTTGAGCTAAAATGTGATGTGGCAGTAGCTGAGAGTAGTTCACAACGTATACTCTGAGCATGAGATCTTGTAATTTTGAATGAGAATAAACATGTCGTTATTTGCATGGTTTGTCCAAAACGGCAACAGCTCTATCATTTCTCAACATAAGATGATCTTAGTCTAAAACTGGGATGAAAGGCGACGGGCGATATGTATTTGTTCAAGGCTTTTAATTATACACAGCAGTAAAAAAAATGTTTCAAAAATGTTTCCACGCTGTTTGACTCAGTAGCAGAAGGTGTATTGACTGGTAGGCCCCATACAAAGACACACACAAACCCCTACTGGACACAGAAGTTATATTTATAACAGCAGTGCTGCTCTATCTCCTGGATTTGAATGGAGCCCAATTAACAGGCCTGGCCTCTGTTGGACCTCTCATGGGAGGTTGTCAGATTGGCCACATTAACGAAAGTCCTCAGTTCGAATGACATGTAATCTTCACTTCTCTCCCCCTTGTTGTCCCATCTCCGCCCACCCCCCACCCCATATCCCCTCTCACTTGCTGTTTCTTTCTGCCCTCCTCCCACGCTGGGGCCTATTTTCAATCTGGAAATCCCACATACCAGAAGGACTGTGTGGCATTATGTGTCACAAATAGGCACACACATGCACAACTTACAAAGTTCCAAGAACATGCTCCTATCATCCCCCCCCCCCCCCCC
>NC_051445.1:27018064-27075117 GCF_001649575.2 Kryptolebias marmoratus
ACACACACACACACACACACACACCGCCACCACCACCAAATACACTCCCTCACACACGTGTACTCCCTGCTGTCCTATCCTCCCCAAGGCAGAGCAAGCCACAGGAAGCTGCACGTGACATCATTCCAAACAACATACTGCTGCTGCTGCTGTTGTTGTTGTTGTTTGGGAACGGGATGGTTTCATCCTCCTTCCTGTCCAGGGACTCTTTATCCTGTCAGGGTGGGGGTCACTGAGCCTTAATGCTGTGCTGAGCCAAAGAGGCTTACTGGAGGTTCTTCTCCGGTCCGACCTAAAACATAAAGGCCTGGCATTCCTTAAAGAAATGCATATCACCGTGGGGTCAATATTTGTGCCACTGAGTAAGTTATAGTTGTGTTTGTGTATTTTAGGAATAGTTGGCGGTTGCAGCCATCTTTAATGTTGTTGACTCCAAATGTTAATCAATTATAGATGGACATCCAATGATTCCTTTCTAAGTATCATTAAAATTGGTTCAGTTGGCCATCTATTCATCCATCCATCTTCTACCACTTATCCATGGTCAGGTCGCAGAGGCAACAGGTCCAGGAGAGAAACCCAGACATTCTTTTCCCCAGAGACACTCTTCATCTCCTCTTGCGGGATTCCAAGGTGTTCCCAGGCCAGAGAGAATACAAAATCAGTTCAGTTGTTCAGGAGATATTTTGGTAATAGACACACACACACACTGGAGACAAGGACATTATTGTCCATCTTTGCCTTTCAGCAATGGGCAATAATGCAAATTTACTTTCAGTTGTCTGTAATAATGCAGCCTTAAACCATCAACATTAATAAAGATAGACAAAGAGTTGCCACTTCTTCCTGTTGTTCAAAATCGAAGCCAGATTGTCGGTTACTTTGAGCGTCGCCATGTTGTATTTTTGGAGGCAGTGCCTGCGCACTCGGGACGTGGTGCTGGATCCTTGATAGGAAAGTCCCACCTTCACACCCTACCTGCTCTGTTAACAGGCTGTGATGAAGTCAATCACAGTGTAACATAAATGTTTTCCTAAAACTCATTTGCTGATCAGCCCAGCTGCATCCACTTGTTCCTCATCTCTCACAGTACTTTTACTTCCAGTTCTCACCTAGCCATCAGTCCCAACAGTGAGAGAAGGTGGGGACACTCGGTCTGTTAGAATAAACTGTCTATATTCTGAAGACGTTTCACTACCAAACTGAGGAGCTTTTTCAGTTCAAAACTGGAGAGCATGGAGTTCCAAGCTTTAAACTGCACGAGATTCTTTGTTTATGCCGCTAAATTCACATGCAGATTAATCTCACTCCCAGCCCTCCTGAAGGACATGAAGGTCTTTGTTTGCCTGGCTCACAAGAAAGATGTTCGGGTCTCATGCATAAAGGTGTAAATTAAAAGAAGATAAAAAATGTAAAAAGACGGTATCGTGCCTAATACCTTGTAAGTTTTGAAAGAATTTCTAATGTCACAATCCTCAACAAGTGTCCTACACTCCATACACTCAAATCTCCTTCCTCTTCTCAAAACAGAATTGTGGATGATCAATGCTCTTGATCAATGATCAATGTTTTATACATGTAAAGTAAAGTTATTAATGCTGAAGTTCAGCTAACATCCGCTAGTCACATCAGAGGACACATTCAGAGGACCCTCACTGCACAGGCCTACATCAGCGACACCTGTAGAAAAATTCAGCCTGTGTGTGGCTTGTTGGAGGCAGTCTATCAGAAATATTTTCTCAAACCTGAAATGAACTCTTTTTTTTTTTTTCTTTTAAGACTAAAACTAAGGGATGAAATCTTTAAAGTTACTCAGAGGAACATTATGTGAGGGTGACCAGATTCCATCTAACCAAAAGCGGGGCAAAGACAGTGTTAGGCTGCTTATTAATGCTGAAAGATTAAATTGATATAATGCCAAAGTAAAAAAATAATGCAAATCACACTTAAAACCTTTTTCATTACAGAAACTCAGAGTTTAGAAAATGTTTGGCGGCACTTTGATGAATTCCGCTCACTTCAGTAAAATTATTTTCATCGCCTGATACAAAAAGGCAAAAGGTGGGTGACACTCTTTCTGTCTGTGTTCCTGTGTCTTTCTGTAAGCAAAATATCTCATAAACAAGTGGATGGATTTTAGTGAAAATCTCAGGCAGTAATAAATGCATGTGCATCTACAGCTGATTAACTTTTAGAGCCAGCTCAGTTTAAGATCACTACCATAGCTGACTGACACTAGCCAGAACAAAAATGACTATAGCTCAGATACTTTTCACAGATACTATAATAGTAACCAATGCTGGACCTTTAATTATTGTTTTCAGGCTAAATGAATCAATTGTGTTTTCCCTCTTCTTTATGCTAGTTCTCATGCCATGCCATTAAAATCAGCAACCAAAATCTTAGAAAAGCATCTGTCCTGCAGCACTGAAATAAAACTCCAACCAACTAAAAGGACATCATTTAAGGGCATTGATTAATAATTATTTGGTACAAGAAGCAGCACTTATCAGAACTTTTGTTCAGCTTTGGTGATGTCTACATGATAACATGCTTAAAACATCCAACAAGTTCTCTGCATCTGTTCTGCAAAGCTGATCTGGTTCTAAACAACAAATGTGAGCTGAAACACGTGTGGTCAGCAGCATATCTGTGGAGTGGATCAGTGCGCTCTGAGTCACCTGTTGTGCCTCTTGTCTCTCTGGAGAACCACCGTGCGTAACGGCTTGGAAACAACCCCCCTTAAAAACGGCGTCAAACTTTTTTTGTTTGTTTGTTTCTTTGTTTGTTTGTTTTAAAAACCACCGTGAATGAAGAGGGTGGCTGAGCTCAGCGGACGGAGGGTTTATTCACAGTTTGCTTAGGATCAACTCACCGGCAGTGCCGAGCTCCAGCTGCGCCAAAAGCAGGCCAATGGATAGGAGAGTTCTGCGTAAAGATGAAGAGCAGCGCTGTCCCTGCATGTTCCCCAGCGCTCCGTCTGAAGATCCTCATTCACATGGAAGAGAAAGAGCTTGGTGTGTCCGCTCTGCTGGGCGCTCCGCTCCGCTCAACAGCTGGAGAGTCACTGCTGAACCATCCAAACGCCAACACACACACGCACACACACACTATACACAGCCTGCTCTGACAGGAAACCACAGAAGGAGGGAGGACTCTCTCTCTTTCTCTCTCTCTCAGTGTGTGTGTGTGTGTGTGTGTGTGAGAGAGAGAGAGAGAGAGAGAGAGAGAGAGCACTGTGTTAATAACCCAAATACTGGAAATCAGAAGAGTAAACAACTTTTTGCACACAGAGTACACAAACTTAGAGCACTGAAAAACTGCCAGCTAACCTTCCAGAATATCACAGCAGCTCTACAGACAGAGGCCCAGAAGTCAGACTATCTGTCCAGCCTTAAAGGCACTAACTGCACCAGGAAGTTAAAGACATACTTCAGCTTTTAAAATGTTTATATGAACATTAGTTTTTCCTATAAACTAAGTCAAGTTTAAAATAGTATGCAGTACAAAAATGAAGAAAAGATTTCTACATGATTTCATATTATACATGTAAAAACTAAAAAAAGAGTACTTATGCAGGGTCTGTATGTATCAGGTACCACCAGGTATATACCAGGAAGGTACCAGATACTGACCTGGAACGTACCATGTGTGACCCAGTTAAGAACCAGGAACACAGAGTGACTGGTCTACACGTAGCTTCTGTGGGAAGAGAAACAACGAAATGTTAATGGTAGAAATTATTACAAAAACAAACATGGAGAATATAGCAAGTAAAGGCAGCAGCAGAGTGAGGAAATGTGGTCAGTTTGTCCTCCATCAGTCTAAGCCTTTAGCAGCCTAACTAAAGGATAGCTCAGGAAACCCAAACCAACCCTAACTATAGGATTTATCAAAAAGGAAAGTTTTAAGTCTAGTCTGAAAAGTAGACAGTATGTCAGCCTCAGGGACAGAAGCTGGAAGTTGGTTCCACAAGATGAGTGGTGCTGCATCATATTCAGTGATAAGTTTGGGTTCCACATTTCCATAGATGATGATTGTGTGCGTGTATAACGGTGTCGTTGGGAGAGGACGAATCCTGATGATACTGTGAAGAGACACATCAGTGTTACAGGTGGTGGTTCCCTTAGGGTAGTATCTCAATAGGTTACAACTGTTGATTATTAGTTGGCAAATGGCCAACTAATAACCATTAGGTTTAGGTTTAGGTTTCATACATTTTAGAGCACTAGAGCTGTATTTTGATACCTGAACAGGAGCTCTCATTGACAGCAACCATCCAAGGCTACAGCCCTGAATATCAAAGTCTAAAATCTGTAATGATAAATAATAATTATTCAGAAACTGGTCCAGATCTGCCTGTCTTCATTTCTAACATGTGCTCAAGTGATTGAATCATAAACGTGGGGGCGGCTGTCAAGGGGTGTACGAAGAGGAGGGTACAATGTGGGCCTGATGTGGGCAGAGGTGGAAAATGAAATCCAGTTTATGACCTGAAATACAGTTTTTCACACTGTGCACATGAAAACAGGCTGATTTCCAAAACCTGGCTGCTAAAAACACAGCCATACCACTGGCTGGTTGCTTGGTTGCAAACACTCAAAAATGATTGCAATAAAAAATTTCCACATTTTGTTTTATTTTTTATTTGTTTTGAGTCATTAATTAGTCTCCACCTGACACAGCCCAGTGAAATGTTCTCTGACTTCAGGTCATCTCTGTTAGTGATTCAGAGGACCCTCACTGCACAGGCCTACATCAGCGACATCCTGTGTCCACCTGTCTTATCTCTGTTGAGACAGCACCCTGGTGCAGATTTTCCACAGGACGATATTTGTACACTTGTGTATTTACAAACTGTTTGCGTGATGTTGAAGCCCCGGGGTGGCCAGGCACTTGGTATTTTCCTGAAATGACCAACAATTTCTACCCCGTGCATTTTCCAACAGCTGCGGACCAACATGCAGCAGAAGGAGATACAATGACTGTCTGACTTCGTTCCACACTGAACAATCCCTTGTGGGGGTGTCTGAAAGGGTGCCACACCCTGATGACACTGGACCAGAAGTATGCTAACACTGACAGTTCGCATCCATTTAATCTGATATTGCATTTATTGCAGTGCAGTCATGTGACCTTTCAGCACACAGTTTCCTTTCATTTCTATCACTCTCTCGCTGTTTAAAGGGCATGCAACATCACAAGCCATCAAATCTTGATAGTAATAACACAAATGAATCACAGTTCACTTTCTCATCTTTTCAAGGCAGATAAGCTGTTTTAAAATGCACTTTGTTGACCTACTGAGAGCCTTCAGGGGGAAATCCCACATTACATGAGATCTGCACTACAATAGAGTGATGATACTACACAAGGCCTCCTACTTCACAGTTTTGCAGTTTCCACTGTGGGAGGACCACCAAAGTGTGGGCCTATGTAGTCATAGCTCATTTTTAAAAAAATAGAATTAGATTGTTTTAAAGACAAAACAAGACTGTTCAAACAGAAACATGCTGTGTCTATGTGTAGCTGCTTATTGCAGCAATGTAGAACAGGATGGGAGAAAGACGGCCGGTACTTTATCAAAAGTAAAGTACAGTACTGGAATGAATATTAATATTACTGCCATTTTTAAAAATTTATTTGCTGCCCCCACAAACCTAATGCTAAAAATATGCAATACATATCAGAGCTACTTCTATACCTTGAGCATCATCTTATGCTAGTAGAAGTCTGCCTCTGTCCAATAGACAATCTTTGGTAAGGCATGACAACAGATGGGTGATCTCTGAACAATATAGACAAACTCTAGTGGAGATTTGATCTGAGTTTTCTTCACCAGTGGTTTTCTCTTTGCCACTCTCCCATAAACCTCAGACTGGTGAAGAACCTGGGTAACAGTTGTTATATGTACAGTCTCTTCCCTCTCACCTGCTGAAGCTCGGAGCTCCTTGGTGGTCTCTCTCTCTGTTCTCCTTCTTCACGCTCACTCAGTTTATGAGGACGGCCTGCTCCTGGTAGATTTACACATGTCCCATATTCCTTCCATGTCTTGATGAGGGATTTAACAGAACTCCTGGAATGTTTAGGGGCTTGGAAATAGTTTTTCATCCATCCTCTGACTTGTACTTTTTGACAATCTTTTTTCTGAGTTGAATTAGGACAGTCACTTTACATGAGGAATATTTATCCAGTCACTTATTTTATACTACACATTTTTACTTAATTGGTATTACTTTGTACAAATTTGATTTCACTTTGATATTGAAGAGGAGTATTTTAAAATATTATTTTGTAAAGAAGGCCAGTTTATATTGACCATGATTGATTTATGACAGCAATAAAAGCAAAAAAACATCTAAGAGAGTGAATATTTTTATAGGCACTATAGGTTTCTGAAAGTGAGCAATAAAATAATGACTGTGAGAATACTGGGACAGGTGCTTGTCTGTACATGTGTACTGACTGATGATTGACAGGACAGATAGAGTACCTCTGCATGTTCAGAACCCAGTGATGGAGGAGGAATCAGTCTGTCTGTCTATATGACACAGCAGGTCTTAACATGCTGCTCACCACAAACACTAGATCGGAGCCAAACATGCCTCTGAGTGCCACAGTCCCCTGTCCACCCCCTCCTCTTTCCAAGTCCAACCAGAGTCCAGCTCATTCAGCCACAGGACAGAACCCTGTTTGCTGTTGGGCAAATTATTTAAGTTCATTTTATCAAAAAGAGTTTGACTTGATGTATAAAAAATACCTTTTTAAGTAGCAATCACATAAGAAATGTTGGGGTTTACCCTTTAAAGTTTTGCTTTTGTTTTAAAACTAGAAGCAGTCAATAAAGTAAATAAATAAAAATAAATAGTTATCCTGTTTGGGATTTTGTTTGACTAGATTCTAATCAAATTTACCTGGTGATGTGTTTTTTAATGTAATAAGTCTTATTAGTAAGACATTAAAATGTTATTGTTTGTTGAGTTGAGTATATATATTTCTGATTAAAGCTGCCAAAATTAATTTTAAGATGCAGGACGGGAAAAATCTCAGAAGTATATGAAATATAATCAGACAAACTTAATTTTGCTTCTTTTATTTCACAATAGATGCTTTTGGTTGACTTCAGCTCTTCTATTTCAGCAAAGTCATGTGTTTTTCATTTAGTTAAAAAAATTATTAATACCGCAAATAACATAACCTGACCAAAAAATCAATCTGTTTTTCTATGGATGTGGCCACTAGGCCGTACAGGCAGGTTGAATATATATATATAGGGCTGGATGTCAAAAACTCCCAAATCTAAACTTTTCTTTCAGTCAACAAGACCAACTGAAACAGACAAGAGAGACAGATCAAGAAAATTAATCAAGAAGACCTGCAGCAAAACAAGTTAGTTTTGTCAAAAGAAGCCCAAAATACAACAGCATGAGAAACAAAGCAGCACCAGAATCAGAACCCATAAATCAGAACCAAAATGATTCACAGACCCAGCAAAAAGTGGTAATAGATCAAACACAAGTTGAAACCTGTGGACTCAGATGATCAGTGTTGTTACCATCCAGTGTTTGTTCCAGTAAATAACATCCAAGAGGAGCTGATACACTGTAAAACCTGACAAGTTAGTTCAACTCGAATCATTAAAGACATCGATTGCCTTGAATCATTTGAGTTTTTTAACTCAAACAGTCAAAACACACATAAACTTTTAAACTGAGCAAAGGCAAAAGAATCTATTTATTTACTTGTATGAAGAAAGTCAGGAATACTTAACTTTAATGAGTCATTCCAGTTATATAAATTTGATAATTTTACCTTAAACATGTCTTCTTTACTTAAATTGTAACATTTAAGTTTTACTTAGTTTTCATCAATTCACACAACCCTCCTACATTCAGGTTGAGTTAACTTATAGCTTAGTTTAGCTTTGATTTTATAAGATTGACTAAACTGTAACTCTTTTTTTTCATTTGTTTCTGTAAAATGAAACTTAAGCCCTTTTTACAAAAACATTTCCACTATGTGCTTTGATTTTTTGATTTATTAGAGCACAGCCTGATAGTTTTAGAACCAAAAACAACTTTGTATTAATATTTAATCAAGTCAGATCAAAGAAGTCAACATAACAAATATGTTTTAAGTCATCCAACCTACCAAATAAAGTTTAATTATGAGTTAATTCTACAGAAAATTAGACTTTGAGTGAAGCGTTTTTGTGTAATCAGGTTACTTCAACGGTTTCTGAATGTTTGAGTTATGGTAATTGAATTTTTCTATACAGTTGTGCTGTTGGGGTTTTACGGTGTTTGGATATATGTGTAATCTCTTTATTATTAGTTGTAACTCACAACACTAGCAAGTTAATCCCTAAGAGCTCTGTAGTTATTTGTGACTGTAAGCAGCTGCCATCAAATCAATTTGAAACTATACAACTCTATTATCACAAAACTCTCAATTTTCTCTTTCCCAATTTGGTTTCTTTTTCAATAATACATATATGTTCATTTATTACATTGTTTTTTTTTATAATTGCCCGCTGCAAAAAGGTGAAGGTGGTTGATAATGTTTTTGTTCTTGTTTGCATGTCTGTTACCAAAATATCTCATAAACCATTGGATGATTGTTAATGAAACTCAGAAAGTAATCCTTGGATTTACATTTACACCTGGTTACCTTTTGGAGTTGACCCTAGTCGAGATGGCTGCCACAGACAAATGACAAACAAAAAGGGCTACAATTCATTCAGTTTTACATATGTTGACCTACAAGTGGGTTTGGTAGTAGCTGAGAGTCATTCACAACACATACTGTCCTCCGGTGACAGGACATGACGTCACACATAACGTTATGTTCAAGATTTGACCAAAACAGCTACAACTCTATAATTTCTAACAATAAGATGATCTTAGTCTAAAACTTTGGTGTGAAAGGAAGTGAGCGATATGAGTTCCTTGAAGGAATTCTAGACCTTTATTGTATTTATGATCTTTACCTCCACCAATAAGGATGTATTTGATTTTCATGTTTTCATTCTTGTAGTCCTTGTGTTTGGGTTCTTCCTTGTGTTCCTTTACAACATGTTCTTGTGGTGTTTTGCTTCTTGTGTTCCCTGTGTTTTAGATCCTCGTATTGTCTTGTTCCTTGTGGTCCCTGTGCCACTATCCACCTGCCCTCAGCTCAGTAGTGTTCAGCTTGCCATGCCCATTTTACCTGTTCCTCATTACCTGTTAGTCCCAGCTGCAGCTCATCTTCCACTTACCCACAGTTCTTTATATTCAGTCTCTGGTCATTTCCCCTCTGCTGGTTCGTTGTTCTGTGTTTGTGTGTTTGTTGTTGGTTTTCATGCCATGACCTGGCCAGCTCCTTGTGTCGCCTCGCGATCGTTTGTGTGGGTGTCTTGTTATTAGTTTGCTCGCACGTCAGCCTTTTTGGTTTTGGTAAATAAATCAGCTTTAGTTTTTGAACGATGAGTCTGCACTCTGGGTTCATTTCTCTAATTTTTGATTGTCTGTCTGTGAACAAGATAACTCAAAAAGTTATCCTGTCAAACCTTGAGATCACAGATCAGCCCGTGCTCTAACCCTGCAGCTGTATAACAGGAATGTTAAACTCCACAGCTGGACACCTCACAGGTCAAGGGTGATCACTGTTGATTTCAATGTGATGGCCTTGTGCCCTTACTATGCAACCATGTAATGGAGGAAAATCAAACTGTACAGCTGGACACCTCATGGATCAAGGGTGATCGCAATTGATTTCAAGGTCATGGGGTCAAAGGTCAACATCACAGTAGATCTAGTTCTCTACCTCTGCAACAGTCTAATGTAGGAATGCCAAACTGCACAGCTGGACACCTCATGGATCAAGGGTGATCCGTGTTGATTTCAAGGTTCATGGGGTCAAAGGTCAAGGTCACAGGTCATCCCTTAGTTAAAAACTTCTCTTTGCTCCACCAAGGAATTTCTGTTTTCAGTTGTGTCCGTTGGTTTGTTTGTCTGTCTGTCAGCAAAGATCAGGTCAAAACTCATGAACAGATTTGAATGAAACGTTCAGGAAATGTTGGGGTTGTCACTAAAAAAATGGATTACATTTTGGTGCTGATCCAGATTATGATCAACATAACACTGTTTTATAATCACGCTGTGGCCTTGGTGGAGGTTTGCATTCTCTTCTAGTTGTATTTCTGTTCTTTCTTTGTTCTGGTTTTTTTTTAATGGTCTTTGAATTGTGCCAGTTTTGCAACAACAGAGAGTTGGACAGACCTGGGATAGAATTTTGGCTGCTTTGCACATAGACATTAAAAGAAGATTTTATGTCAGTGCATGTGGTATCTGTTTTGTTTCTTTGTCTGCAAGAGAAATTGGAACGTCATGTTGTGAGTGTGTGGCTCTGGGACTGATTTCATCTATGCCCCCCTCTGTGGTGGAACTCAATGCTGATGGCTGACTTTGCTCCAGACAAGTATGTGGAGAAAAGACATTTTGTAATCAAAATGATTTAAAGCAGCTGAGTAAGTAAGTAACCATTTACAGTGCTTCTCTGGTGATCTGTAAACATTACTGAACTGTAATGAAAAATCAGTGGTACTATTTATCTATCAATAAAAAACAATGGACATTGTATTTTTGACTTGATAGTTTTCATTTAATGCAGTCGTGTTTTAATTATGTGACAATATGATTGTTCTAATCAAACAGTGGCAGGTAGGAATACGTACACTCAATCAGCATTTACACAATTGTTTTCTGTTTTTTTTTATTTTGTTTTGTACAATTTTTGCAACCTGTTTATGTTTGCATACTCTGTGTTGTGTTCTGAGGTCTATACAGGGAATGTGCGTATGGTGCTCTTGTACTTTCAACTTTTAGCTACATGTAGGGGTTTTCTACTTTTGGTCTTTAGCTAGCTTTTTGCATCTTCCGGCTATTAGCTAATGCTCTGCTTTAACAACTCAGTTTCAGCTTCTACAGCATATTTCAGTGATGTCATTCAGCTCTCAGCATTCTCACAGCATTTTCACAGAAAAAACTCATTTTTCTAGCTGCACTTTTGGTTCCAATCAACTGTTTTTTCATGCCTTTTGTTTTTGAGCCACATAATGTTCTTGTACAAGGCCTAAAGGAAACACCATGTTCACTCACTGCTCTTTCCTCTTCTGCATCTGTGACATTTTAATTTCTGATAACAGTAACGACGGAGGGGAATGGGTGTGGGATAATTTTCCAAATAACCAAAAGAGAGAAAAAGACACAAAGCCAATTTTTTTATGCTCAAATATTTTCTTATTGCATGTTTTTGTCCTTGTTCCTTTTAATATTTCTTTGTGTGTTAAAAAGCAGATTAGCGCGCATGTCTCTAACTTGAAAGTTGTTCAGTCATTTTAACAATCTTGTCAGCAAATTTGTCATTTTACACTCATTGTTTGCACACCTCTTTCTGAGTGAAGGAAAAGTCTCCTCACCCACTTCTTCTCAAGTTTTTTTCTGTAATAATAAAGGTAGAAGAAGAGTTTCCAAAACCAAAATCAACACAAAGAATGTTGCTGGTTGATGGCATGCAGCAGATATTGTTATTGCCAACTGCTGAAAGGCGAAGGAAGTGCAATAATGACTTTCCGCGCGCGTGTGTTTGTGTGTGCACGTGTGTTTGTGTGTCTGCTATCAAAAAATCTCATGAACCACAGGTAAAATTTTAATAAAACTTGCAGAAAGTAATTATTGGATTCACATCTACTTCATAAAAACCTTTGGAGTCAACCCAATTTAAGATGGCTGCCACAACTAACTAAAGTGAAAAACAAAAATAATAATAATTTAGTCACTTTTGCAGATATTGACCTATTATATATTGTATGGTAGTAGCTGAAACAGATACACAGCACATATTTTTAGCTGCAACAGAATGTGCAAGATTTTTGTTTGAAATCTTTCCATTTACTATTTGGAGTGAACTTTGTCTGTTAACATAATATCTCACAAACCACTAAATGGATTTTAATTGAACTTTCAGACAGTAATCACTGGATGCATAACTACAACTGATTAACTTTTGGAGTCAATCAAATTAAAGATGGCCACTACAGCTTATTGACATTAGCCAACACAGAAATGGCTATAACTCAGCCAGTTTTGCAGATAATGAGCTAAAACTTGACGTCGTAGTAGCTAGAGTGACTCACAACTCATACTCTCAGAGTGACAAAACTTTCTAAAGCTCTGGCCTAAAAATTTATGGGCGATATGCATTTTTTTTAGAAGATGGCTAGACCTTCATTTAGTTACAGTACATTTAAATATTATGCTTTACCTAAAACACAGAGAGAAAAACCTTTAAACAACTAAAACGCAAGTGTCTGTCTTTTCTTTTTGTTGCTGCTTTGGCTCTTGAACTCTAGTTCTGAATCATTACATCCAAAGTGTGACAGATAATAAAAGTAAGCTTCCCTAAAATCAAACACACACATGTAATTAGGCTTCAAAAGTTCTTTGTTTTTGTTTTTGTGTTACCAGTGAAATCAACAGTGAGGTTTTTGTTGACAGAGTAAGACTCTCGTAGTCTCCAAGTCTCCATTAGTGCAACTTGTTTAGCAGAAACTGGCGTACTTAGTCTGTACAACTGTTCAAACATAACCCAGCACACACAGACATGAACACACATCTTCTGTTTCCATAAAGACAATGTGTTTTTTGGCCCTTATTTTTTATTTGGTAGCAGTAGATATCAGGTACTTACCCTGTACCAGCTACATACAGAGTAAGTTTTGATGGGTTAAAATAAGTTTATAAATGGGTTAGACATTTAGTTGTAAAGAAGAAAGGTCAGCAATGCATAATACAGTATCTTGTATGTACCAGGTACTTACCTAGTATATACCGATTACATACCTGGTACTTACCAGGTTCACACCTAGTAGGCACCTAATACATACCTGATATAGATAGTTACCAAAACCTACCTAGTACGTACCAGCTACAAACATGGTACTTACTGGGTATGCATCTGGTACACACTGAGTACACCACTGGTACTCATTGCTACGTACTGGGTACATACCCAGTAGATAGCAGATACATACTTGGTACTTATCCTGTACTTACAGAGTATGTACCAGGTACTGTATTATGTATTGCTATCTTTTATTCTTTACAACTAAATGCCTAACCCCAACTCTGAACTAATTCTAACCCTCAAAGTTATAACCATCAAAAGTCACCTTGTACCAATAAAGGCTTTACTTTGGTCCCCGCATTTATGTTTCTCTCAAAGTCCTTGCGATGTCTGTCCCAGCACAACATAAAAACCAACACTTATTTGCCATACATTTCAGAAATGACTGTGAGAAAGCAAGATCTTCCCCTTTCTTTCTGTTTCTCTCTATCAACACCCTTGCATTCCTTTAGCTTGCAGTCATTTGTCACCATAGCAACATATGCAACAACCAGTGGATCACTGTCCGTTGCTTTTACACTTTGCCCTACAGCTAATGCAGAATGAATACACATTAGTGGCAGTAATCTCCCCTACAGTTTGTAACAACTCAGAGCTTCAGTGCTTACTAAGGAGGAAGCACACAGTTAAGAAGAATCCTAGTATTTGCTATAATGCTTTAATAAAGTTGAAGGAGGCAGATGACATTTACACATGGTGACATGAAGCTGTGTTGTGTCTCACTGTTGTGTGGGAGTGAGAATGTGTGTGTGTGTGTGATGGTCCTGGAAGTCCTGCAGACTTCAGTGTGGAATGTTAAGAACAGCTGTAGACATGATTTAAAGATTTTACACAGAAAATGACCCTATTAATGGTGTCACACATACAGTAAGTACTGAAAACTCCTCAGTCTGTGCAAATATTCAAAGCAAGAAAAACACATTGACTGAACCTTTTTCTTTTTCAAGTAATTTCTGTTCAAGTCCAGAGGTGCTTAACCCTCATGAAGCCCTCGTAACTGAAGAGAGGAAGCTGTTGTAACTTCAGATCAATTAGACCCAAAGGCCATGGGAGGGTTAAACAAGATGTGCTATGAATGATATACTATTCCACACTGGCATTAACAGTCCATAACAAAATTATACAAAATATTCTAAGACTGAAACTAATGACTGATTGTTTGTTTTCTATTTTCTATTCAGTTTGTAAACACAGTACACAGTGCATGAACTTTTCATGAAACGTCAAACATGGTCCAAGGAACAGGTGATTAGATTCTGGTGGTGATCGAAGTTCAAGGTCAAAGATCAGCCCGTGCTCTAACTCTGTAACTGCATAACAGGAATGTTAAAGTCCGCAGCTGGACACCTCATGGGTCAAGGGTGATCACGATTGATATTAAGGTCATGAGGTCAAAGGTCAACATCACAGTTGACCTAGTTCTCTACCTCTGCAACAGTCTAATGTAGGAATGTCAAACTGCACAGCTGGACACCTCATGGATCAAGGGTGATCCGTGTTGATTCATGAGGTCAAAGGTCAAGGTCACAGGTAACCCCTTTGTTAAAAACTTGTCTCTGCGCTTACATGCGACTCTTTCCTTTCCTCTATCAAGGAAGTTCTGTTTCCGGTTGTGTTCATTGGTTTGTTTGTCTGTCTGTTAGCAAAGATAAGGTAAAAACTAATGAACAGATTTGTATAAAATGTTCAGCAAGTGCTGGGGTTGAGTGCTTCTAGGTCAATATGTTACCAGTACTAAAGGTAAGAAAAACAATGGTAATGTGAGGATCTGGAGCTAGCCCCGCCTTGGGGCGGCTCCCCTAACCCTTGCTCCACAGGTGATCCTGATTCCAGTGATGAGACCAGTAAGCATTTAAGCCTCCAGTTGAGACCAGACCTTCGCTGGAGCATCAAGCCTCTTGGGTTAGATTCTCAGCCACAGGATCTAATCGTTTTTGTTCCTACCTTGTTAACTAAGTTTTCTATGCTCAGGTTTGGACCACGTATTAACGTATCTACGGCTCGGGAACTACCTGGACTGCTGGACACTTACCTGGATCACTGGACTCTTACCTGGACCGCTGGACACTTACCTGGACTGGATACCGACTCATCCGCTACTGGATCACCGGGGACTTCTTCCTCACCTTCCTCCATGCAGTTGGACACCTCCTGGATCTGTAAGCTACAGAGACACTGTTCACTCGCTCCATCAGACTCCACTGATCAGATTGGTACTCGAGACTCACCCTGCTCCTCTTGTGTTTCAGACCGTTCCAGAACCTGGCTCACTGTACATATAGTCACACCTGTAAATAAAATCACTTACCTTATTTTCGCCTCCGTGTCTGGTTTTGGTCTCACTCTTGGACAAATAATTCCTGAGCTCGTGTCAGGTAAAGGTTTATTAGTTTTATGTTGCTAAAACTGTTTTATATGTACATTTTGGATTAAAAAAGTGAAACTGTTCAGGACACATGTATTGACAGAATTTCCCATGCATATGCAAAAAGTCTAAATGCCTCACATTCTTTTATTTTATTTTTGTTTTTGTCCTGTCGTGGAATATCAGGCATACCTTATAGAGAAGATGGCTGCCTACATGTGCCAGAACTGATTTGCTCTTCAATAAGGATATCTCAAAATGAGACTCCTAATTGGATGATTTACTTTACTGAACCAAAACTGAATCTAGCATCAGAGTAGCCAGGCCACATTGTTGTAATAGTAACCTGTTTGTATGTCCTTCAACCAAATGCCTCACGGTCTTGTTGTAGCTCCTTGTCTCACCTTTTAGGACATTTGCATTAATACTTTAAGTTTGGATTTAGGCACAAGTGCCAGTCCTGAGATAAAAACAGATATCCAAGTGTAGGTAGGCTGGAAGATGAAGTTTAAATGTGTCTTCATTTTGAAGCACTAAAGTCCTCCTGTTCTGTTGTTTCATTCTGGATAACTGAGTTGAGCAAATGGCTGCCTTTCATGACAGAGATTCAGACAAAGATGAACTTATGATGAGGACCTAGAGTTATAGCTGTTTTAACCAGACCATGGAAACAATCTTATGCCCAATCTCATGTGAGAAAGATTAGCACTCAGAAATTGTGTTGCGGATGACTCTCAGCCACTTCCACCTCAGATTTTAGGGCTGTGTTATAGCCATTTTTGTGTTGGCTAATGTTGATTAGCTGTGCTGGCCATCTTGAATTGGGGTGACTCAAAAAGTTAATTAGTTGTAGAGGCTCATCCAGTGATTACTTTGTGAGTTACAATAAAATCTGTCCAGTGATTTATGAGATATATTGCTAACACTAGACAAACATGAGCAAAATCCTTATTGCTCTTTCACCTTTTAGTGGAGGACGTTAACAACAGCAAATAGTCAAAAAATAATTTATTTCCCTTCCTTTCTGAACGTTTTATCCTAACTCTTGTCATAAGATTCTGCAGCTTTGTTGCTGCCACAGTCTCTCACATGCCTGGTGTTTATTGGTGTCTTTCTTTAATCTTCCTTAATCTACACATCCTGGGGAGATTTCTGTGTGACAAATGTGGTAACGGAAATTGGAATGTGCACACACACAGAGAGTGTTGCTTTGCCACCTGTTGTCTGGTGAACTGGAGGAGAGCTTTGGTTGCAGCATGTGTCTCTGTGCTGAGATGTTCATGAAATCAACAGACAACAACCAGCAGCAGCAGAAACGCAGGAAGTCATGATAATGTTGTCAACAGTAGCTTGTTTACTTACAGATGTTTATCACTCTGCAACAGTTCTTCAAGGCTAACTGGAAGAACTTCCTGCATGTCTGTGAGCCTGGCAGCTGGGAGCTCATCGCCATTAACAACACACTCTTCCAACGTTCAGCTGGCTTCTCTTCCTTGTTACCAGGGCCGTAGCTACCATTGAGGACACTGAGGTCCGGACCGCAGTATTTTTCTGCTGTGTATATAACAAAAAAATTGATCAAAACAAGGCTTTTGAACGGCGTGGTTCTCTGCGTAGCTCCACCACTTTACTGTAGGAGGCGCTGCAACTGTGTGCAGCTGCAGCCAAACTCAATGTCTACGAAGAAGAGTGCAGCTTTGCTACCTTACTGCTGAAATAAAGACCAGAAGAAGAAGAGCACCACTTACAGTGAAACACAACTGAGGTAACTTCCTAAAAATATTCTCCTTCAATTCCACAAAGCTGAAGTAAGTTTCCGATTGCAGCTTCCGATTCGGAAAATGGCTAAAGGGCGATTCCACCTAATTTTTCACTCCCTTCAGCATCTTTAATCTACTCTAGTTAAAAAACTACAACACCTAGACGCTTCAAACCTGGACCAGATTATTCTGCACTGATTGCAGAACATTTAAAACCAAGTGTGTGATCTGTGAAACCTTCATCTGATTTGTGAAACGTCAATAAAGGGTGACTTCAGCACTTTTTTTTTACATCCGGACCACACTAGTGCTGGTCCAGCTCCAAAACTACAACACCTCAGTGGTGTTTGATAAAAAGGTCAAATCTATGCTAAAATCTTGTGTTCTGAATGTTTGTGCAGCGTGAACAATCAACATTCATATAAACTAATTCATGTCATTTCAGTGAGTCATCATGGTTGTGCCCTGAGTCCTCTGTTGCTTAAGATGAGGCTGATCCCCATGGATTTACAAACACACACAAACACATGTCATATACACATTCAAGTCACTTGTTTTAAATAAATGCTTCTATTTAATTAAGTTTTGGTCTTCATTGTAACTGATGTGCAGGGGGATGATGAGTGGTTGACCTCAGTATTTTTTAATGTCTGGCTACGGGCCTGATTGTTACCACCCACTACCAAAGACAAGGGTGGACCGACTGTGTGTTTGTTTGTTTGTCTGTCTGTTAGCGAAATATCTTATGAATCACAAAAAAACGGATTTATTGAAACTTTCAAAAAGTAAACACTTGGTTGACATCTACAGCTGATTTACTTTTGGAGTCAACCTAATTCAAGATTTGCCACCACAGCAAAGCAGTTTCACCAAACACAGAAATGACCATAACTCACTCAGTTTTACAGACACTGTGGGGTAGTAGCTGGGACTGATCTTCAACTTATACTCCAAGTGCTAACTGAACAAACAAGATTTGTGTTTAAAACTTTGCCATTAAGTACTGGAATCAATTGTCTGTTAGCAAAATATCTCATGAACCACTGCATGGATTTTAATTTTTTTTATTTATTTATTTAACCAGGTAAACCCCATTGAGATCTAGATTTCATTTTCAAGGGGGACCTGGGCAGAAATCTGCAGTGAACAGCAACCTGGTTACAAAACAAAATTAATTAATACATATGCACAAGTATAAAACAATTTAAAAACAATGACAATGTTTAAAAGAATCTTGTTGCCTGTTTTTAAGAATCGCTCGAAATAAGTCCAGTGAGATCAGTTCTGACATCTTTAGTTCTGACTGGAGCTGATTCCAGGCTGAAGGAGCCATTACACTGAACGCTTGCTTTCCTTTTTCAGTTCGGCAACGTGGAACATACAAAAGAAAAATGTTGTTGGAACGCAAGGAATGGGAATTAACAGATCTTTGTAAAAGAGAGTTTAGATAAGCTGGAGCCAGACCGAGTAGAGATTTATAAATCAGGATCATCAGGTGATTGATTCTCCGTACACTTAAAGGAGGCCATTCAGCTTTTGCATACAGTTCACAATGATGTGTGAGACGTCTGCTACCGGTTACAAACCTTAAAGCACAATGATACACATTATTTAATGATTGTAAGCATTTGTTTGAAGCATTCATATATAACACATCTCCATAATCCAAAAGTGGCAGGAATGTTGCAGCTACCAATTTACTTCTAGCTTTGAGAGAAAAACAAGAACCATTTCGGTAATAAAACCCAATTTTCATTTTCAGTGTTCGTAGCAAATTTGCAATGTGATTTTTAAAAGAAAGCTCTTTATCTAAAATAAAGCCAAGATATTTATAATTACTGACAAACTCTATTTGTGTCCCTATAGCAGTGGTAAGTAATGGATGAATCTGAGATAATGTCCTAGAGTGTGAAAAAATCATTGCCAAATCATTAATGAATGAATCATTAATGAAACTTGCAGAAAGCAATCACTGAATGTACATGTACAACTGATTCACCTTTGGAGCTAATTCAATCCAAGATGACTGCCACAGCCAATTGACTTCAGAAAACACAAAACTAATTGTAACTCAGCCAATTTGACAGATACTGAACCTGAATTTGGTGTGGTGGTAGCTAACCATTGTCCTCAACACATACTTTGAGCCATGGCATTACCTGCTAAAATTACACTGTTAGAAAAACACTTCATAAAACAGTAAACAGATTTCAGTGAAACTCTAAGAAAGTAATTGTTGGCAGTACAACGGAATTAAAGATGGCCACTACATCTAATTTACCGAAGTCAACATAAAAATGGTTATACCTCAGTAAATTATACAGACATTGTGGTGTAGTAGGAGCTGACAGACATTTGTAACATTTACGCTAAGCAATAACAGATCACGCAAAATCACACAATTTATCACATGAGATTGCATATTTTCAAGGTTTGACCAAAACAGCCACAACTTTGTCATTTCTCAACATGACATGATCTTAGTCTGAAGCTCTGGCATGAAAGGCAGCGGGTGATATGCATTCTTTCAAGCAATGCTAGGCCTTTAATTAAATAAGCAGAAATCAACCTGCAGCAGAAAAAATGAAGTACTGATAAAGTTGTCAACAGAAACAGATGTTTATCTGTGTGTCATGCAGTTGGGAGCTCATTACCATTAGCAACACACTCTTACAATGTTCAGCTGATTTATGCGGTTGTAAGCTTTCTGTTCATTGTTCGTGGTCCTGTTCAGAGTGCAGAAATGCTTCATTCTCCATGAAAACTTTTAAAGGTCATTCATTGAATCTGGTGGAAAAATCAAACCCTTTCATCATAATCTCACTCAGCACTTCTTAATGCCCGGGAAACACAACCCACCCCCACCCAAACATTCTTCCGTCATCCAATAAAAACCTCCAAACAGTATGAAGGAAGGAGCATTGTTCAGTTCAGGGGGCTGCAACCTTTACAACCAAAACAGTCAATTCTGCTCCTTCTCTCGCTAAATAAAACTTGTCATGAGCAACAAAACATACTTAAAGCTGTAAATAAAAAAAACAGAACTCATTAAATGATTTTTTTCAATCATATTCAAAAACTATTGCTTTTTACATTATAAATTGTTGATATTTATTGGCAGTTGTACATGTCAGGACAAGGCAAGAGACCAATCTCCTGTTAATAAAATAAAATAAAATTAAAAAACACTAATCCTTTGCAAAATTGCGAGACTTGCGTCATTGTGAAAAATAAATAACACACTGTACTAATACACTGCACTTTCTTTGTTTTTGCTTTTTTTGTTTCTGTTTTTTTTCAAAACTTTGTTTTTTCCCCCAATTTGTGGATGTGGATCTATAGAAGGTTTACATTTGTCTTCTCTGAGACACTCTGTGGGGGGGTTGCTGCAGGAATATGGGATGCCAGGGTTGCTTTCAACCCTCCAGAAGCCCTCGTAACTGAAGAGAGGAAGAGAAGCCTTTGTAACGTTGGGTCCATTTGACCCGAAGGCCACGGGAGGGTTAAAGGCTATGCGGTTTCTGAAGAACCAAACCAGGAGCTGTGTTCCCATTTACAAAGTCGGTCTTGTTTAAGAATGGGTTGAATTCCACAATCCGTGTATGGTTTGTTCTTTGGTTTTTTCATTTCAAAATAAAATTGCAAAAACAAAACAAGCATGTGGGTTTTTTTTGTTTTGTTTGTTTTTAAAACGAAATTAGAAAAACGGCAATTGCAAAAATAAAAAAGGGGTTATTAGTATTATTATTATTTTTAACTGCAATGGTTAAACCAAAGACAAGCTTTTATTTTGTTGTTAATTCAACGGGACCTTATGGCAGAACCGGAAATGAAGACCTGAACTCCCGGCAAATAACTTTTTTTCAGTTACCAGTAGGTGGCGGTAATGTACACCTTCAATTTCTTGCCAACAGCCATTAAAATCCACAAGAAGAAGAACTTTTTCAGTTAGCGCTTCAGAATCTACCAGTTTAAAAATGAATCTGTTTGTCTTATTTAGAGGGAATCAACGCATTTCATTGAGAGCTGATGATCTTACTGTCAACAAGATTTCTTTAATATTCCAAGTAAGTAATTAAATCAGTACATTGAATTAACATCAAAATAGAAGCTTGTCTTTGGTTTAACCATTGCAGTTAAAAAAAAAAAAACGTACCCTTTTTTTTCATTTTTGCAATTTCCGTTTTTTTAATTTCACTTTAAAAACGAAAAAACAAAAAAACACATGCTTGTTTTGTTTTTACAATTTTATTTTGAAACAAAAAACCCAAAGAACGAACCACACACAGATTTTCCACCAAGGCTGTCATTTGTCTCTAATCCTGTTTGTGGTCTTCATGGATAGGATCTCAAGGTGCAGTTGAGGAAACGAGAGTGCCCAGTTTGGGAACCTCAGGATTTGGTCTCTGCTTTTTGCAGATGATGTGGTTTTGTCTTTGAGCCAGGACAACATGCAACATGAGCTGGGCGGTTCACACAGAGTGTGAAGTGGCTGGGTGGACAGTCAGTTCCTCTAAGTCCGAGGCCATGGTTTTCAACGGAATAAGGTGGAATGTGCCCTCTTGGTCAGGAGTGAGTCTCTGCCTCAAGGGTTCAAGTATCTGGGAGTCTTGGGATGGTAGGATGGAGTAGAAGATGGAGCGACAGATTAGAGCCTCTTAGTTAGGGCGTTGGTCCAGTCTGTTGTGGAGAAGAAAGAGTTGAGCTAAAAGGCAAAGCTGTCAGCTGACACTGAAAGGAATCTGAGGTGGGTTTGGCATCTGTCTGGGTTTCCCTCCTGAACCTTCACAACTCATGGATATTCAGCAGAAAATGGATGGATGGATGGTCTATTATGCCAATGCAACAATAAAAAAAATATTGCTCTAAAAATACCTGGAGCAGAGGGGCTTTGGCATGGTGTCCATCATTTTAGATAAGCTTATATCCTGGTCTCCACCTGAGACTGGCGAAACATAAGTTCCCCAACACACTGCCATTGTTTGGACAACATTATGAAAATGAAAGGAAAATGTCTGTTAAAAAGGACAATGTCATACTAAACCTACTGAGAACTTTCGACCCCTGCTCATATGAGTAATTTCTAGTTGAGAAAGACAACACTCAGCTTTGAATAAGACTCAAGAGACTGCTGCGTAAGCAAAAGTTGATTAGTAACTGATAATGACATAGATATTTAGTGGTTATGGTCCTTCCATGAATGGTCTCTACATGTTCTTGTTCTGGGTTGCAGGAAGCTGGTGTCTATCTCCAGCAGCTAAAGGGTGAAAGGTGGGGGGGATATCCTGGACAGGGAGGACACAGGGCCAACCCAGAGACAAAAACAATACACAACTATGCACTAACATCCATCAATTCATCTGTTTTCTTTACCCACGTCTTCCTTATGAGTCACATGGAGCTGGCGCCTATCTCCAGCAGTCACTGTGCAAGAGGTGGGGGACACCCTGGACAGGTCGCAAGTCCATCACAGGGACACATAGAGACAAACAATCATACATACTGTCACTCACACCTAGGGACAATTTTAGAGTTACCAATTAACCTAACATGCATGTTTTAGAACTGTGGGAGGAAACCAGGAGAGCAGGGGAAACCCCAAACATACAAATACTCCTCACGAAAGGGCCCCAACTGAGGTTTGAACCCAGGGCCTTCTTGCCGAACAGCTCTAACCATTTCACCATCATGCAGTCTGAAAGGTTATTGTGTTTCTCCATACACATTTTTCAAGCAATATTTAATTTGTTACATTTTGCATTTTGCACATGCACATGTATGCACATCAATAGTTCCAAATAACTGTGAACAGAAAGACCAGAGTGAATTTACTTTTGTTCAAATGTCAGAATTGATGTTCAGCTACATTTTACACTGAAGAAAACATTTGCATTTGTCCTTCTAAAGACTGTCAGTTAAACAGCTACATTATGTGTTTTATAAACCTTCTGCAAATGCTACATGAAAAATACAAAACTAAATAACAGAAAACCATGACCACGTGTCTGTGAGTGTTCATGTGTTTGTCAGTTAACAGAATATCTCATTAACCACTGGGCAAATTCTAATGAAACTTTTATTAAACTTACACCTGATTTACACCTGATTAACTTTTGGAGTTAACCCAAAAAACATGGTTGCCACAGCCAACTGACATTAAAAACACAAAATGTCTATAGCTTAGTCAATTTTACATATACAGACCTAAAATTGTGTGGTGGTAGCTAAGACTGATCCCAAACATAAATTGTGAGCATTTGCAAATTGAGCAACGTATTTGTTGAAAATTTTCCAATGAACTGTTTGGAGTGAAGTTTGTCTGTTAGGAAAATATTTTATCAACTACTGATTGGATTTCAGTGAAACTTTCAGTTTTATAATCATAAATTATAAAACTGATATGCTGGTGTAGATTCTCAGTAATCCAGGACAAGGCAATTCCAAAGAAATTGAAAAAAAATAAAGCAACTGGACTTCTGTTCTGTGGTTGAAGACATGTCGCTTTCCATCCAGGGAAAACTCCAAAACTGGAGAGAGTGGAGTTCCAAACTTTAAATTGCAGAAGATGCTCCATTGTGAAAGCTACATTTAAATGCAGATGAAACTCAATACCATCGTAACTGAGAGTCATTACGATCTTTGATACTTTGAACACATGGAGTGAAGGTGTGAATTAGAGGGGAAATGACTGGGTATCAGGTTTAATGCTCTAGTGTCTGTTTTTTAACCTCGTCCTCTGTTAGAAGTTGTTTTGTTGTTTTTGTTTTGTTTTTTATTACAAAAATGGCTTCCTTCACCCCCCTCTCAAACCATCTGTCTTCTCTGTCCAAAATATAAACATTTTGGTCCTCAAAAGACTGTCCCTTATCATTGAGGTGTAGGTGCACAGCTGGGTCTTGTCCTGAAGAGCTGCTCTCCGGTGTTGAGCCATGTCTCTGTGGAGAGGTTAGTTTAGTTTCTCTAATATGGAGGTCTGAACATTCCTCGTTGCACTGAAGAGCAGACTCCACATCACTCACTTTGTGTTTGGGTGTTTTGTCCTTGGGGTGAGAGTCCTGTTAGGTTTGAAATGCACCAGGATGTTGTGTTTGGAGAAAATCCTTCTGAGTTTCTCAGATACTCCAGCAACACCATGGATGGCAGTGTTTTTCTGTCTGTTCTTCTCCTTTTTCTGTTCAGTGGTGTATTTGAAGGGCTTTTTAAATGTGTTTTTGTTCAGTTTTATCCTTTCTGTCTTTGTGGGGACGTGTTTGGCCCAATGGTGTAAAGTTCTGATGACAGAAAGTTTGTGTTCCAGTGGGTGGGGAGAGTCAAACAATAGGTACGGATCTGTGTCGGTTGGCTTTCTGTAAACCTCAGTATTGACTTCCATCTCTCTCTATTTGCACCAAACCAAAAAGGCAGCTTGTTGTCATTCGCATCCTCTCTGGTCAACATGATGCTGTCAACAGAGTTGATGTGTCTTGTGAAAAGCTTCCCCTTTAATTCAATTCAGTTTATTTATATGGCTCCGATTCACAACAAATGCTGTCTCGGGGCACTGTACAAAAACATTCACATACATTATAAAATGCCAATTAGTAAAAATAAAAGAACAATTCCCTTTTGACAGGAAGAAACCTCCAGCAGAACCAGGTTTAGGACGGGTGGCCAACTGTTTCAACCAGCTGGGGTTTGAGAGGACAGGAAAGACATAAACAGGTGGTCCAGGTGTAATTTTTATTGAAGGAAATACAAAAAAAAAAAAACGTGTTAATGATAGCAATAATTACAAATACAAGCATGGAGAGTAGAGAGAGTAAAGAAGGCAGCAGCAGAGTGAGGAAATGTGATCAGTTTGTCTTCCAGCAGTGTAAGCCTATGGCAGCATAACTAAGAGATAGCTCAGGAAACCCAAGCCAACCCTAACTACAGGATTTATCAGAACAGAAAGTCTTACGTCTAGTCTGAACAGTAGACAGGGTGTCAGCCAGAGGAGTCAGCTTCAAAACAGAACAGAACTGTAGCTAGAAACATCCCATGCAGTTAAATATTTGGTACCATTGGATTTTTTTTGTGGAACCTTACTAAAAGCATCAAGTAAATTCTGGCACCAAGACCCTGTTCAGTTTTTGGTCTGTTGATCCATTCAGATTAGACTCTTTAGCCCAAATCAAGAGTCGATCTGACTATTGGTCATGTTCTTAAAAGACCAATTATTTAGATACTGTGCGTGATGGCAAAACCAAAAGAAAAAGAACTAGAGAAAAATAAAAAGCTGAAGAAAAATTAGGAGTAAAATCTGTCATGGAAGCATTTTTAAAGAATTAAAATATTGTAAAAATTTAACCTACCTCAGTAACAAAATAATAAATTTCACACAAAACCAAAGAGCTAAAAAGAAAAAAAAACTGAACTTAATCCGTTTAGTGAGAAACAAAGTTTGCAGAGCAGGAGCTGTCTCCACAGATGTAATCCTAGGATCATCTTGGCTTCCTTTTAGTTGTTTGATGGGACCTTCGTGAGATTAGAGCTAGTTAGGGATTAGTGGAAGACAGGAACTGAAGTGTGTGTGTCAGGATGTGTTTTTGAGCTTTCCTTTCTGAAACAGCTTAAAAACAACAGTTTTACACCTTCCGGTAGTTCACACACTTCCCTAAACATACAGTGTTATTTTAACATTCTTCTGCACAGCATCCCAAAACTTTCAAAGAGAAATCTTTATATGGGTTAAAGGCTATCCCTCATCATCCTAATAACCTGTGAAGTAGCATAAACTGCCACAGCATAAAACAGCATTGATGAAATAGATTGTTAGGTTGATTAACAATATAGAGTTTTGTACCAATCCTTATTAAAAAAAAAACAACCCATCAGTTTAACTCTAGTAGGTGGGCTGCAGAATGATGATAATAATTAAAGGCTTAGCAGTTCTTAAGGAATCTTCATTCCAGAGTTAAAGAATAATTTCCTCTTATGTTGAGAAATGATAACATGGCAGATGTTTTGCTCAAACCTTGAAACTAACATTGTGCACCTATTTATACGATATCGCAAGATGCCCCACTGAGAGTATGTGCTGACTGTCTGGTACTACAATATCAGATTTTAGCTCAATAGCTGTGACATTAACTGTCATAGCCATTTGTGTTAACCAATGTCAATTAGCTGTGGTGGCCATCTTGCATTTGATTGACTCCAAAAGTTAATCAGTTGCCGATGTACATCAAACGATTACTTTTTGAAAAGTGTACTAAAAATCACCCCAATGGTTTCTTAACAGGAAAACAGAGTTGACTGTAATAGTTAATGCCAAACATTAAGGAATAATGATCTTATGCAATGAGCAGCACTTGAAGTACGCATTGTTAATGACTCTCAGCCACCACCACACCAACTGAGTATCTGTATATAAATATATTTGTGTTGTCTAATATTAGTTGGCTGTGGCAGCCATTCTTGAATGGGGAAGTGTTTATCAGTTGTAGATGTACATCCAGTGATTAGTTTCTGCAAGATTCATTTAAGTTTGTCTAGTGGTTCATGAGATATTTTGCTAACACACACACAGAAGAGCAAAATTATTGCCCTGCTTATGCCTTTTGACAGCGGCTGATAAAAACATAAAATACTTGACTGGTACATTAGTTCCTGGGAAGTCTCAGTTGAGCAGCTCTGTGTTGACATCCTGTGGCCGGCCTGGTTACACATTAAGCCTCAATGATTAATGGTTGTGTTGGGTTGTCCTTATCCGTGGAGCAGATGCAGGAGGGCAATCTGAGTACGGGAACAAATAACAGCTGATTAGAGTGGGCAGAGTCTGTGGAGTGTGTGTGCCTGTGGTTCTGCATGCACCAGTGTGTGTGTGTGTGTGTGTGTGTGTGTGTGTGTGTGTGTGTGTGTGTGTGTAGAAGCCCAGTGATTGTTCTTGCAGCGATTGTCCAGCCCCCACAAGAAAGGAATGTGTTTTCACATACTGCTCAGCACATACCATTAACTGTGCACACACACACGCGCGCGCACCTACGCACACACACACAAAGACTCCTTGCATTTCTCTTACTGCAGAGGACACAATCCTACTGACAAGAGTACTTTCCTAAAGTTGCTGCTGATATTACTTCTACTCGTCTGTATTTTCTACATGCCAGTGAATATTAAAAGGACCAGTCTATGATAAACATTGCATTGTGCTTGAAAACAATAGTTTCTGACCTCCCTCCAAAATTGAGAAAACTCCAAAAACGTTCCACAAAGCCCTGGATTTGTTTGGGGCTGCCTAGGTTTGAAAATATCTCAGTTAATGAGGCATTGAGATGTGTAAGGGGCCGGTACAAAACACTCCTATCTCTGAGGAAAAACATACAAACTCAACTTAAGTTTTAAAGCTGAACTGAAAAGTGTTTTGAAGCCAACATGAAAGAAAATCAAAAAATATGCCTGTTGTAAAAAAAAAAAAAAAAATGTACTATTATTTTTAAAACACTGAACACTGAAGACACCACTCAGATGTTTTTGGCTTCTTCTGAGGCACCCCTGATGTGTGACATCCACAGAGCTGCTGAGGTTCAGCAGTTCATCAGTGAGTGGATGAATACCGGTACAATATAGTTCAGTATGTTGGAATTTATTGTTCAAACTGGCCAGAAAATACTGGAGTTTCATGTTTTGGCTTCCTGAAAAATAAAAACCTTAAAGTTGCATTCACAACACCTTGGTAGGTAAAACTTTTATGCTCTTGATTTTTGCTTTTCATGATTAAAAGCTAATTCTAATCAACACTCTCATGAGTCTATGTGCTTTAAAACAAAGGAGGTATTCATCTTCTGTTGTGTTTAAATTGCTTTTTATCCATTTGAGGGAGGTCAGCTATAGACATGTTTGCTGAAGTTGATTAGCTGTGGGAACTATCTTGAATTATTATTTTATTGTAGATGTACATTCATTGATTATTTTTCGAAACTTTCCTCAATGTCCATCCAGTGGTTCACAAGATATTTTCCTTAAAGACAAGCAAGGTTGACTCCAGCAACAGCTACAGTTTTAGGCACAAGGAGTAGCCCTTAGAGTATGTGTTGTGAATGTGTCTCAGCTACGATCACACCAAATGTTAGCATAATATCTGTAAAACTGACTGAATTGTAGCCAGTTTTCTACGTTCTGATGGCTGTGGTGGTGAGCTTTATTTGGACTGGCCCCAAAAGTTGATCAGGTATAGAGGTACATCCAATGGATATTTCCTGAAAGTTCCATTAAAATTCTTCTTCACAAAATATTTTGCTAACAGACAGACATGAAAACACACACAGGCACATACAAAAACAGTATAATCTGCTTCTCCTTTTGGCAGTGGGTGATAAATGAAACATTATTGTACAAACCCTACCTGCTGCACAATACAGTAACATTCCCCCCCTGATTCAGAGGTCATATTAACAGATGTTGTCAACTGAAGGTGTTAAGACAGCAAAGGAAACCATAAACCACAACTTGTGTCATGTTTTTCACATAAAAAATAAATACAAGTGAATTGTGTACCTCAGTGGAAACAAAACATGCAACATAATTTTTTATCTGTTACTGCAAAGCTAGAATTTCTTTGACAAAATCTTTCCTTCCTGCATTTCCTCTTCCATTCCGTCACTTATCTAAGTTTTCCTGGCACTGAAGCAGGAAAAGCACACATCAGCATTTTGGACTGCGGGAAGGGCAGGGCCTTTTAGGAGCGAGAGAGATTAGAGTATTAAAAGCCAAACACTAGTTCATTCCAAGCAAACATTAAGCCAGAAGCAGAAGAAGTTTTGATGCAAAAAGCCAGTAAGCAGGAATCCCCAACATAACAATAACATTGTTCTAAACTAGCCTCCACATGAAGTCAGATCTGTGGGCTATTAAAGAAAGGAGGTTAAAGAAACTCTGAGTTTATCCACAAACTCTGAGTTAACTGAACACAAGGTGGGAAACTCCGGCTTTTCAGGCTGATTACATTCAGACGGAATAACTCTGAGTATCTTCACTTTGAGGTAAGTAGGCTTTGCAATGAAAAGCCATCATCAGTGGAGCTCTCATACCTCGAGTCACCACAGGAACTACGTGGCAAACAAGAATTGAGCCGTTTTCAGATATCAGGAGTACATTGTGCAGTTTGAACTGAGGCTCTTCAGTCTGTCCCAGAGCTTAAATTCATAAAGACTTTTCTTACAGTTGATTTGATTTTTTTTTTTTTAGTTTAAAAAGAGTCAAATATTTAAAGAAATTAAATAGGTCATTTTTTCCTTGTAAAAGTTTGCCGGTCAAATTGTTCAAAATTCTAGGAAAATATGTTTGGAAAATGAGATTCTATGAATTTAGTGGCAGAAATTGTTTAAATAAAATAAAAATAATAGTAGGTGATGCCAAGTGTAAAGAGTTCTTCATTTTATTTCCTTACCTGCATCTGGCAGAAATTTTAGAACTGCAGGATTCCAAAAGACACCAATGAATACCATTTAATCTCTCTCTTCTTCAGTTATTACCACCACTGGGGTGGCAATAATTAAAATGTTTTTAAGACTATTAAATAACAGAGAAGGAAATTCTGCATTTGGACCACAGAATCAGGAAAGTGGATCCAGACATTTTATTACTGGAACTCCGGTTAAGGTGGATGTAAGTTTTATTGTTTGAAAAAAAAAAATTAATTTAAACTCCTGCATTTGTAGGCTTGTGAAGAATAAAAAAGAACAAATAAATGGGAATTATTTGTCTTTATTTTATGGTTTTTCCAAATTCAGGGTTAACGCACTCCGAGTTTTCACTAAACCTGCTCTCTGGAGTAGCCCTCTGGAGAATCTTGATTAAATGCGTAGCAGAAAACCAGTGAGGCTTGGACTGCAGCTGCCTTTAACTGGCAGAAAACAGGAACTGACATCAATCATTCGATCTGCAGCTGGGGGTCAAAAGTTCTGAGAATGACGCATGTATCAGTTGTTAGGTTTTTTTTTGTTCCCCACTCTTTATCATGGTAATTTGCAAGTTGTACGCCAGAATGCTACGAAAAGTGATCAACTGAAAGACAGTGCATGGCTGAACCAACTCTAGGAGATGATCCTAGCCTTTTTCAGTCACCCTGAAGTCTTCTTCACAACAACTGACCCTCTCTCCTTGATGTTCTTGATGATCTGATAAGATGCAGTTGTACTAGAGGCAAGATCCTTATCTGCCACCACCCCCCCCCCCTTTTCCTGCCTCTTTCTGCAAATGTTTTAAGTTGCACTTGCAGTAGATCATAGTAGATTGCTTTGAATAGTTTGTTAAAATTATGGCATTTAAATGTTTTTCTCAGTTAAAATATACAGTATATATGATAGAATATATTTTCCACATGCATCCCAACAGTGCCCCTTATTTCTTAAGGTAAATCTGATTCTGTTTCTATTTCACTGCAGATCACTGACCTTAATTCATAGCGAATAAACATAAATCAGTTTTCTGTGTCCAGCCTCAAACTACAGACAGACATCCATCCATACATACATACATACATATGTCCATCAATGCCTTTAAATCCTGGAATGAGATAGTGGATAGTTCTGGTACTAATCTTCTCTGCATACCAATTTCCCCTTTTAGAACTCTACATTAAAACTCTTCTCCTTACGTATGGACAACAACAAAGTTTCCCCAAGGAACACAAACTACTTCAGGCAGATAAGTCTCTGTACTCTTGCTCCTAAGTTTGAGACTGCAGTAAATATCACAAACGTCATTAAACATGAGGCCTTCTGTCAAATTAGGCAAACCCTAGAACAGCACCTGGCTAATAAGGGTTCCTCTATCCATAGCCCACCTCATGCATCCCACTTTGAAGGGACTAAAGAGCAAGAATATCAAGTCAACAAAATGATTTGTGTGCATCCTTCAGATCTTGATCTAGTTACTACAAATGTTCTAAGGTACATCTTGATGCACCCCTTCTATAAACAATAATCTGAGCCACAGAACTCCTTAAAAAGAAGAGAAAAGCAGGTAATTTTGGCAGACCGTTTCTGGACCTAGATTCATCTAATCTGTTTTCCAAGCCTTCAGCCAAGGCAGAAGTAGTTTGCAGACCCCCATCTTACAGAATGTGTTGTCAGGGTGATGGATGGACCCAGAGCTGCCATGAGACACATTTAACATCTTCCACACACTTCAGATGCTATTCAAGAAGACCTTAGAAGATGTTCATCACAAAAGGCAAATATATAAAATCATATCTAAAAGCAGCTGCTGAGAAGAGCAGGACAAGGAGGAAGATCTGTCTGAGGAGAACCTGTGAGGAGGACTGAGTCCAGGTCTGAGTCTTTTACCCACATCGTGGGCTCTCTATTGGCAGCAAGCTTGACTGAGTAAAATACAATAAAACCAAACAAACAAACAAAAACAGTAAACTTGGTGTATTTCTATTATGTAAATTAGGATTACTTGTCTGTTCATCATGAATGTACTCCCAGAAAAAGCAAAAAACAAAACAATGCTTAAGTAGATTTATACCTTTTCTATGTTTCATTGAGGCAGACACACTCCTATCACTCACCTGGTTAACAGTATTCATCTTCATGCAGTTAAAGAAGTGTTTTACAGGGGTTGATATCTGATATGTGGCATTTACCAACTTTAAAATGGCTTTAATTGGAGTTACAGACCTACCATTCTTTGAAGGAATGGATATCACCCACTGCCTTTCATGATAAGATCATTTTAGAATGGAAAAGGTTGGAGTTTTAGCCATTTTGTTCAAACCTTGTAAATGACGTTCTGCAAAATCTCATGCAATTCTGCGAGATTTTATGAGATCTGTTAGTGCTCTGAGCATGTGTTTAGGATGACACTTGGCTACTACCACACCAAATTTCAGCTCAATATCTGTAAAATGACCAGAGTTAGAGCCATTTGTGTGTTGGCTGAGGATGAATAGGTGTGGAGGCCATCTTCAATAGGGTTGACTCCAAAATGTAATCATTAGAGAGCAATCATTGAATTGATTCAATGCTCACTTTCTGAGAGGTTCACTAAAATCTGTCTGGTGGTTCATGAGATATTCTGCTAACAGACACACATTGTTGACTCCAATAGTTAAAGCCAAAGTTTTAAGCAAATATGTTGTGCAATCTGCTAGAGCTCAGAATATGTGTTGGGGATTAGTATCAGATACTACCACACAAAATATTAGCTCAATATCTGTAAACTGACTGTAACCCACCTTTTTTTTTCATGTCAATTGACTGTGGTGGCCATCTTTAATGGAGTTGACTCCAAAAATTAGCGAGTTCATGATACTTCCAGTGTTCACCTTCTGCAAGTTTCATAAAAATTAGTCCAGTAATTCATGAATTATTTTTTTTATAACAGATAGACACATGAACGCACAAACAGACACAGGCTAAAAAAACACTATTTTCTGTCTTCAAGTTTCGACAGTAGGCAATAAATATCAGCATCACGTTATTTTGACACAAATGTGGTTTTGAATTCAGCCGAAAAGATAACAATACACCTCTCCCTCATATTGAGGCACACATGTACATGTGTCGGGATCTGAAAGTACAGAAACTGCAAAATGTGTAAAATGCTTCCTCTCATTTCTCAGCCTGGTAGGACTGCAGCTCTTTGTGCTCATCTGGCAAAGCAATCTTAGTTCTGAACAAACACAGTCTGCACACAGAGGGACATCTGCTCAAACAGTCATACTAAAAACGAAAAATCAAGTGCTGGGTTCGACGCAGAGCAAAGGGAGAAAGAAGGGGATCTTGAGATTTAAGGAGAGAAGAAAGAGAAAACTTAAGAAGAAAACTAAAGGCCCAGCAGTACTTGCAAGAGTGCATAGTGCCTGCCACTTTTCATGTTAAAGTTTTAGACTAAGAATTTGGACAATTTAGACTATTTTTGATAAGTATTTTCACTTTGGAATTTATGTCAGAAAAAGTTCATATTTCTGCCATATTGTCAGTTTAGAGGATGAGATTAGAAGTGTGCTTTTCTTTATCGACTTGCATCAGCTTCATCTGTCATAGTGTCATGGTTTGTAGAGGTCAGACCCAGGAATGTAGACCAACTCAAGGAGCTTGACTAGAAACTAAAAAGATTAATAATAATAAACACCATAGAAAACGAAAATCTGCTTGGCAGCAACTCAACAATTCAAGGAGATACAAAGTTTTAGGTTACATCTTCTGATCTGTCCTTGCAACCTTTTAACATAGGTGTAGACAGGCTGATGGTAAAAAGGTACCCCAGAACTACCGAGGCTACAATCACTGAATCTGCAGTTGATCAGTAGGACAAGGTTTGCTTCAGAATTCTTTGAGGAGACATTTTTTTTTTTTGAGTGGCTTATTGATAGATGCTATGTTAATGGTATCCAGACTCATTTGCTCAATCCTGTCAAAATTCAGTTTGAGGGTGTGTGCTAAAAAATGAGAATTTGAATGTCACATTGATACTGCCCCATATTCAGATGGTAGAGACCTACATTGTTGATGTGGAAAATTGCACTTTTTGGACCATTCCAAGGGTTTGGGCTGGAAGTTTGAGATGCACAGTGACATTGTGATGGTTGTAGGTAAAGATTGCATCTTTGGCTGGAGAATTGACCAACTATCAGCTATACACCACTTCTGCAAGAGTAGTGGTAACTTCTTATCGCAGAGTTAAAATGGTATGGTACATTGAGTCCTTCGTCATTACTCCATGACCACTTATACTGGCCATGTCGTGGCAGACAAACAACTTGCTGGGACAGAAATAGCGAATGTCCCATGTGCTCAGGTATAGGTTAGGGATCAAATACAGGTATGCAATTTCTGTTGTAGTGTTATTCTGTCACTATTCCAGTTTCAAACATTCACCTCGTCTTTCAGTCAGTAAATGCTCTTTCTCTCGATCCCCCACGTGCCGTTTCATGGTGGCGATGTTGGCCGCATTAACAGAAGAAATGCCTAAACTGAACAGTGAACCAAGGGCGGTGGCTGCTGTGAATAACTCTCCAAGGAACCGCTTTTCTCTTTTCCCTGCACTTGGATTGGGTTGCAGTAAATTTCTAAATTTCTCTAGCATGTATGAAATTTCTCCTTCTACATGCTGGACAGTTTCCTTGTTCCATCTACAGCCAGTAAAGTCGCTGATGGTTGGTAGCTGCTGTTAGTAGGAACTGCCGGATCGAACCAGGTGACAACCTTCTGGGTGTGTAAGCAGCAGTTGGTAAGTAATGAACCCAGAAGTGAAACTTTAAGAGTTATAAAAAATCATTTCCAGTGGTTCGTGAGATACTGTGCTAACAAACAGACAGTGCTAATTTTATTAGTTAATGCTGAAGTTTTAAGCAAAAATCTCATGCAATGTATCTTGCTTGGAGTATGCTACTACAACACCAAAATTTTGCTCAGTGCCTTTCAGCAAAGGGCAATAAAAAGAGTCTAAAAAGAAAAACACAAACAGGCTTTTGAGTTAAGCAAGACATTTTTTTAAAAACAAAGGTGAAGAAGGACTTACTACACCTCTCTTAGATGCATACATTTCATCTTATTCATTCCCAACTGTAAATGACTTGTATGATGAGATGAGATTGCTTTTAAATATTCCTGTCATCTGTTAAAATGTTCACTAAATCAGAGAATGTTTTTGTAATAAATCATCTGTTCAGGCAGGAACTGTCAGATGGTTGTAAGTTTTGTAGAGGGGTCTGAAAGATATATTTTACCTACTTTCTTCAAAAGAAAAAGCCACATGAAAGACTATATATAATTAGTGTTTTTCTTTCTTTTTTCACAATTGCTTTCTGTAAATGTTGGCTTCTGCCTTTTGCCTTTTCAAAGACACACTGAGCTGTAATGAAAGACTAGATCTATTCTGTCAGCATAAGACTGCAGATCATAAACTCCGTTTTTATCTTTCTTACAGTCACAATCAAAGGATGAAGGTGAAATGTTTTCAGATTTTCTTTATTATCTACAAAGCCCTTAAAATAACTGTTTCAAGACAAGAACTTTGATATCAAATGTTTCTACATACTGGGAATAGTTTTTGCCTCCTGCTGCAAAAAAGTTTTGTTCCTGCAGCTTTCTTTCTTTCTTGAGTCACTGAATGGTTTAAGTTTTGAAAAAGGCTGATTTTTTTTTTTAAAGCTGTTTATGCAGCTTGTTATGTCAGTGCCTCAATCTTGTAATTCTGAGGCTGCAGGTTTGAGCCCAGGTTGCATCAGGAAGGGCATCCTGCATAGAGCAATTGCCAAATCTTTCATGCCAGTTTGCCCGCTGTGGCGACCCCTGCAGGAGGGAGCAGCTGAAAGAAAAACAACAGTTGTAGTTACAATTTAATAGTACCATGAGTGAAAAGGAACAGTTTTATAGCAGTGTTTCTGCTGAGAACTTTATTGTTTATTTATTTATATCTCAAGACATAAAACAAAAATGGATTTAAAGGTTTAGCATACTTTGAAGAAATGCATTTTGCTCACCACCTTTAATGTCAGAGTTTTAAACGAGATCATCTGAGGATGAGAAAGCAGGAAATCATTTTTGTCAAACCTTGGAAATGACCTTTTGTATGCACAATAGGCATCTTGTCCAATGAGTAGCACGTGGAGTCTGTGTTGTGAATGACTGTCAGCCACAATCACATCAATTTCTATCACAATAGCTGTAAAACTGACTAAATTATAGCCATTCTTTTAAAGGTCAATTGGCTGTGGCAGCCATCTTGAATTGAGTTGAATCCAAAAATTAATCAGTTGTAGAACCTTCCACCTATCCTTCATCCTTCAGCAATTGGTAATAATAATTCTGAGAGAGATGACATTAGTGTTCATTAGTTTTGCGGTTACAATATAAAAGTTTTGTAGCTATGAGCTGTCTGTCCAGAGGCAGGGAGAACTAAAACTTAGACTTCTTTACAAGCTCATTAATCAAAGTATTGTCAAATCTGTCATCACTGAACATCATTCTGAAACTGACTCAGTTTTTTAGAAGCAGAAAACCACCTGTAAGTAGAAAATTTAGACACCTAAATTGGAATAAATCTGCAGTTTACAGCAACATTTTGTTTGTTACAGAAATCTGATCAGGGGGCCTTTGATCTCTTTTTATTGTTCATTTGTTTATTTGAGGCTATTTAAGCAATTTCAGTACTCCAATGAAATTGTTTGTTTTACAGACACATCTTCCTGAAAACAGATTTTTTTTTTTTTCAAAACCAACATTTTGGCTAATAGTTTTTTTGCAGAAGAAAGCGGTCTATTCATATCTCTAATTCTTTTAATCTTTGCTTAAATGTGGAAAAATTCAAATGAGGCTTTTGAACAAAGAAAACCCTGAGATCTAAGCTCTGACATCATCACTGTGCGCCTCCATTCCAGCTGCATTGCATTCTTGTGTACTTCATAAGTACATATTAGGGTAAGTAAGATTTCGAAACCAAGTACTCATCAAGTAGTTCAACAAATGGAGTTTATTTGTAAACTGAGATATGTGTGATTCAACAACAGGTAGTAATCGTGGGAGGGTTTTGTTCTCTGACAGGATGAAGTCTGTTAGCAAATCTGTGCAAACAGTTCACTAAATTAGGAACCTCTGTTTGTATTTCTGCAACAAGTGATTAATGGGCTCTGTATTGTTCTGTATTGGAAAGTGACATTAAGTTCTGGTGTCAGCAGGAAGCAGTTATGTAATAAAGCAATAGTAAATGCAAAGTCTTAAGAACAAATCTTGTGCAATCAGTTAGTGTTCATAGTACAAGTTGAGGATCAGTCTCAGCTACTACCACACCAAATTTGAGGTCAGTATGAGGTCAGGACACAGAAAAGAACCCTGAGTGCAGACTCATGGTAAAAATAAACTAATTTATTAACTAAAGAAAAATAACAAAACAAAAGCTGACGGGGCAGCAAACACAAACAGAACAAAAACCAATAAGCACAGTGGAACAAAACATCTGGGAACTAAGGCACGGAGACAGCTACTATCAAAAAAGGAAAAACAATGAACCAGCAGATAGTGAGAGAAGTGACCGGGTTTTTGAATACTGAGGGTGACGAGGTAAGTAGAAACAGGTGAGTGGAGATAATTATGGACAGGTGGAGATGGGCGTGACAAGGAGGGCAAAAAGAGTGACAGGGGAGGAGTGAACTACTGAGCAGGAACATAAAAAAAACCAAACTGAAAACAATCACAAGAGTAAATAAAGAAAACAAAACCAAGAACACAAAAAATCCAAGTCCTCACAATGACAAAGAACACAGAGGGCACAGGGAACAAAAAAACAACAAAACTAACAAAACTAAACACAGGAACAACCAAAAACAGAACAATAAACCTCAAACAAAATAAATTTAAAGAGCAACTTAAACAAGAACCCAGATCCTGACAGTTAGGAAACATTGACACAATAAAACTACCAGTCATTAGAGTTTGAACAGGAATATATTTATTAACAGTCACAACAAATCAGCCATTTTCTGAATGCTAAGGTGATAGTCCAGTTATTTTACTTGAGTACTTTTTTTTTTCCATTTCAGGGGAAGAGAGACACCACAGAGCTCTGGGAGGAAAAGTTGTTGTGTGACTTTTGATTTCTGAGCAACATATTGATCCACCTGGAGCTTCACGGCAGCAGACATGTACCTTCTCAGGTCCTCTCACTGATGTACACCTTCAAAGTCTGAACCCAACCCCTGATGAATTTCCAGCCAATAAAAGATGTTAGAAATTATTGAAAGGTTGCTGATATAAAAGGATTCATAGTAAATGAAGCTTTCAGGCAGATTTTATTTAAATTTGCTCAAACATTTTTATTCAGTCAGTGATCTGTAGTTGTTCAGTCCATACCTGGTAACCTTGCTCGGGTTACCTTGTACATTTGCTAGCTAGGAAAAAAAAACGAGTCAAGTGCAGGAAAGAGGTACAGAAGTAATCATAATATAAAATAAAACACCCTGGAGACCAATATATGTACAATATCTTTTAATTACCATTACAATCAGATTTATTTTTCCAAATGTACAGGGATCAGCACACAGGAATTTTTCTTGGTTTTAGTGCAGGAGAAGGAAACCCCATGAAAAAGGAAGACTGAAGTGAGGAAAAAACTATTTTTGTGTCTGCTGATTTTTGTTCTGACAGCAAAGAATACATGGCAGTTTTTTTGTACCAGGTAACTTGGGTCATGTACTATCTTCCAAGCCCATCTCATGACCCTCAAACTGTTCAGATCCATCATCAGCTGCTGTTGTTTTCCACTCAGTTTACTGTCCAGCTTAATGATGCGATCAAGTTGATGTTTCATGTGGACAGTGGAGCCAGAGTAAAAAATTTAAATAGAGGAGGTCAGGATGATCCCAATGGTGACTCTGTAGAACTGTGAGCACGCACATCAGTGGAGATGTTTAGCTTTTTAAGCACCCTAAGTGTATGCAGCCTCCTGTCAATGATCATCTCTGCAGTTTTGCTGGTGTTTAACAGCAGGTTATTTTGTGTACACTACACTGTCAGCTCTGAAACACAGTTCCTGTAGGTTGTCTCATGTTGGCAGTGAGGCCCAGGATGGTGATGTCATCAGCTTTACAGATGGGTTGCTAGCGAGAAGATCATTGTTGTACAGAGCAAACAGATATGGAGAGAGTACATCTCCCTGTGGTGCTGGGAACAGACTAGTGAGTACCAGACCTCACCTGTTGGGACATGTTGGTGAGAAAGTCTGTAATCAGTTCACAGATGGTAAGAGGGACCTGTAGTTGCTGCAGTTTAGTCTGCAGACAGAACAGGATGAAGGTATTGAAGACAGAACTAAAGGCTAACAAAGAGGCTCTAGCACTGAAGTTCTTGTCCAGGTGCTCCAGAAGATAATGAAGGCTGAGATTCACACCGTCGCTCACAGAGGGGTTTGACCAGTATGTGAACTGTAAAGGGTCCAGCTGATGGTCAGTGGGGGTTTTGAGGAAGGACAAAATCAGCTTTTCAAAGCACTTCATAGCTAACAACATGAGACCAACAGGTCGGTAGTCATTCAGAAAGGTGACTTTCACCTTCTTCAGCACCAGGACGATGATAGCTCTTTTCCAGCACTGGGGGACATGATGCTCAAAGATGGATTCCTGAAAGATACAAGAAAACACAAGAGTTCTGTGCCCAACTGAACTTCAGAACAGCTGGTGATACTCCATCAGGACCTGCAGCCTTTCATATATTTGGTCTGCAGAATAAATTCTTAATAGCTTGAGATGACAGATGCGGTAAGGGAAGGGAGACCGGGGGAGGAGGGGAGCATGAGTGGAAGGAGGAGATGAGAGGTGCAGTAGAGGAGTTTGGACTGCTACCAACAGAGATTAGTGATTGACCATAACATTGGCTCAGTGTCAAGAGTGGAAGTGGTGGAGGGGAGCAGAAAGGATGGGCAGCCAGAGAGGACAGGGTGTTGTCAGATTTGTCAAACCTGTTATGCCCCTTTTTCACCGGCTCTAAAGGTCCTGGCTCCACTCTACTCGGCTTGCTTTGCATGCATTTCCATTGGCCCTGCTTTTTGGGTCCCTGCTTCGGAGTAGGGCCAGCCGGGTCGGCCCTGCTTTGGTGGCTGGCGCAAGTTTAGCTCCTGTTCACTCATTGGTCGTGGGTGTGACCAGATGCAAGCATAAAGAGGGAACGGTCGGAATATAAACAACAGCTGAAGGTGCTGGAAAGCCTGAAATCTCCGGCGGATAACAGCTGTCCTACTCCATGCAACAATGGCGGCATCCAGAGCATTTCTTCCACTGCGCTTCTCTTCCTGAAGTCTCAGGAGAATCCCCATAAGTTTAAAAAACAGCAACAACACAGGGCCAACGTTGTCCATAGCGCTTCCGTTGTTTACGCAACTTGCGCCACAACCCCCACCCCACCCCCACCCCCCGCGGCCCCGCCACCCGCAACACGAGGAGGCGTTCCTCTGCTACCGACCAAACTGGCCCGTGTGAACGCGATGCATTCTTTATAGAGCCGAGCCGAGTAGAGTGGAGTAGAGCCGGACTTCTGAATTAGAGCCAGTGTAAAAAAAGAGGCATTAAAGAACTGATTTCGCTCATCAGCAAGGTGAGGGGGAGGGACAAAGGATGTCTGTGTACCTTTGTTGATCAAAGGGTTGAAAGTTCTCCAAACCTCTTTGGAGTCCCTGAAGACCTAAGCTATGTCAATATTAGCTCCAAACTCCTGATTTGCTGACCTGATTGCTGTCTTCATTTGTTGTCTTGCCAGCCTGTTTGAGTCAATGTCAACTTCCTTGTAGGCTTGCTCTTTTAGTTTCCTTAGTTCTCTTAGCTGTTTGGAGAACTAAGGCTTGTGGTTTGCAATCTAAGATACTCTTTATGGATACACATCTCTGTTTATTGTAGGCAATACATGAACAGACTGTGTCCAAATAGGTGTCCCAACTGACCTCAGGATCCCAAAAACAACTCCAGTCAACTGTGTCCCAAATGTACTGCAGTTCTTTCTTTGCATTTGTAGTACACATTTTCAGTACTTTCCTCACTGGTTTGGGGACTTTAGCTGTTGTCTGCACCATTTGTATGACACAGTGGTCAGAGTGTCCCAGGGGGGCGGTGGAGGACTTCTGTATCTTTCAGTAGAAGTGATCCAACGTTTTTTCATCACAAGTGGCACAGTTCACCAGCTGTTTATATTCAGGTAATTCCAGTGTTAGGCACCAGTTGCTGAAATCATCCATAACTAGGATTACAATGTGGTCTTTTATTCTCTATATGGAGAATCTGCTCAGCCAGTAAATACTGTGATTCATGCAGAGGGATTGTGGGTGGGGTGTAAACCCCCACTATAAACACTAAAGAGAATTTTCTTGGAGAGTAATAGGGTCTGCATTCCACTACAACTGATTCTCGTGACTCTGAATCGTATTTTGCAAAACTATTACACTGGTTAATATTGATGTAAAAACACAGCCCTCGCCCTCTAGTTTTGCCACTGGCCTCCATTTCTCCATGTCTATTTGACCTGATCAGCTGATAGCCCCGCATCTCCACCACTGCCCTACCAATTTCATCATGGAGCCACTTTTCACAAAAGAATATGGCAAATTTCCTCCGGAAGACTTTTCTGGGCTGTAGTAGCAGATCAGTCTCATCTATTTTGATATGCATTAATCTCACATTGGACATGCATACTGTCGGTAACTCAGCACAATGTCCTCATTTTTCAGCCCTTTTACTTCTGATGCACCTCTTGTTGTTGTTGTCCTGGTGAGGACATACTGATTCATAGTTACAGGCTAGACAACAACCACTAATTTCTACTGAAGGGCCTAAACAATCCAGAGAAGAAGTAAGAATTAATTCCTTGATGCTCAAAAGTATGTCCTGATCATAACACAGACACATGGAGAATAAAAATTTGACCAAAGTTAGATATAAGTACAAAAGTACTAAAAACCAGTAAGATCCAGTATGCACAGGCTGGATGACAGACTGGAGCTGTGTTGAAGTCAGAGGGTACTTAACAGTACATACAAGCAAATCAGAAGCAAAAAGTAGCATCAAACAAAGACTGAAGAAAGAATGCAGAAAAGATGGGATGGAGAAAGCAAACAAAGATGGTTTTATAGGGTTCAAAGGACAGTAGGAGAAATGAGAGCTGGAAGAAGGAGCAGAAAGGAAGGAAGAAAGATTAATAACATGACTCAGATTTGGTCATACAGGACTTGTTATAGAACATGTTATCTTAGAATATCAAAAATATGAAGAAGAGAGAAGACATGAAGAGAGAGTTTGAAAGGATTAAAATAAAAGTTAAACATAATAGACACTTTACAAAAGAACTTGGGGAGCAAACATACACAAATTATAATTTGTTTAAAACAAAACAAAACTGATTATTATAATTTAATTATAGTGCATACATACAGTTAGAAAATAATCCGTAGCGAACCACAGTTGGTGGTGTTAATGCACACCTTCAGTTTTTTGCCAAGAACTGAGGGATTGTGAGTAGTGTCACAAAGAACATGGAGGGCACAGGGAGCAGAACAACACAAGAACACATAAAACAAAGAGAATATCTAAACACAGGGATCACAAGAAAATCAAATACAGATCAAAAGAGGCACAGATCCTAACACAAGCATGTAATTTGTCATTATTGTTACTGTTGATGCATCTGTCACTCTAGGTGAGGTTTGAGGTCGGTTTATGGTATCATGACCACAGGGACATGTTAAACTAAGATGTCTTCAGTCTTGTAATCAGTCAGTCTAACAATTTAAAGGGTGAAAAACAGTCACTGTGCTGTTTGGTATCATGGTGTGTACCACACTAAACATGATAAAGACTATAAGACCATCTCCAAGCAGCTTGATGTTCCTGAGACTACAGCTGCTCAGATTATTCAGAAGGGTAAAGTCCACAGGACTGGAGACAACCTCCCTGGACATGGACAGAAGAGGAAAACTGATGACAAATAGAAGAGTGAGACAATATGAATTGTAACCAAAAAGCCCAGAACAACAAAGAGATCAACTTCAAGGTTAAGAATCATGAGTGTCAGATCAGTCACTGTTTGAGGCAAAGTGGACTTTATGGAAGACAACCAAGGAGGACACTAAACCATGAAAAAATGAGACTGGAATTTGCCAAAATGCAAATTGATAAGCCACAAAGCTTCTGAGAGAATGTCCTTTGGACAGATGAGACAAAGCTGGAGCTTTTCAGCAACAAGTAACATCAACTCTCCGTTCACAGATCCAAAAAGGCATTAAACAAAGAAAAGAACCCTGTACCTCAGTCACAGGTCATAGGTCGTCCAACGGGATAACAACCCAAAACAAACAGCTAAAAACACCAAGAATGATTCAGAACCAAACACTGGACCATTCTGAAGTGGCCTTCAGAGCCCTGATCTAAATCCTGTTGAACATTGAACATCTGTGCAAGGAGCTGAAACACGAAGTCCTTCAAACCTGGGACAGATGGAGCAGTTTGTTCAGGAGGAGTGGGACAAACTACCTGTGGACAGGTGCAGAAGTCTCAGAGAGACAGAGAGATACAAAAAGCTCCTGACTGCAGTGATTGTCTCAAAAGGATGTACAACAAAATATTAAGTTAATGGTACCATCCTTTTTGACTAGTCCAGTTTCATTAGTTTGTTATTGAAAAGAATTCTGTTGAAAACAATTCTAAAGCAATGACTGATTTTTATGAGTTGAGTTTTATTTTCCTTTTTATTGCCTTTTTGAGTTTCAAGTTATTTCAGTGACCTTTGGAGTTTTGTTGTTGTTGTTTTTTTTTAACAAAAGGGTACAAACAAATTGTTCATGAGATTTTTTTGGTAACAGACAGATTCAAACATACGCACAGACACAGTCAAACCCATTATTGTCCTCCTTTGCCTTTTAACAGAGAGTAATAATACCTGTGTTTGGTCTTGCAATTGCCCACTTTAAATGTTTCATTTTCAATGATTACCAGATGAGTTCTGTATTCCTATTAATAATCATTTCCCAAGTCTCTCATGTTAGTGTGGTGACGCTTGTCTGTTGGACGTTAATGTTTTCCAGTTTCCCTTGCATGGGAACACTGAGTCAATGTTTTGCAACACAGATCCTGTTTCATGCAGATAAACACATTTTTACTCGAGAAAGAATGCTGGATCAAATGAAAACATGTTTCTGTAGTCTGAAACACTAAGAAGAAAATTGACCTCACATGTCAAGATCAAGAAATGATTTCATGATTTTTACATTATATTGGGAGGCGAGGCTGGTGGACTCAGCAGTGATGGGTGGGACTTTATAATTTAATGAACGATTAGGTAATTGTCATTAATTTAGGACAGGTCAAAGGCATACAGATGTGGTGGTGGTTATACATCTGGGTGGGACTGAGATCATTTGAAACCACTCATAAAGAGTGGAATTTTTAACTGGTCTCTATAATTTGTTGTGTTATAATGTTGCCAGTGTATGTGTTTGTTTGTCCGTAGCATTACTAAAATAACTGATGCACGAGTGGCGTTTCAATGAAAGTCTAAGAAAGAAATCACCGGATGTACCTCTACAACTGATTAACGACCTTAACAAACACAAAAATGCCTCTACCTCAGCCAAAACCCAAGTGACAGGACAGCACTCCTCTACTACTCACTTGAGGAGAATCTCGCCAACTAGTTGCAGCCCAGCGAGACGCCATTTAATGTTCGAGCTGCCTTTTTCCGTGTGACCTGGAAGCCAACCAGGTCTTACATAAATTTACATAAAATCTGTTGAGATTTATTGACACAAAAACAACATCAGCTTCCAGTTAAAGCTGTGCTTCCTGGTAATGTGATAAATCAGAGTTCGCCACTTATGTTATTTTGATGCCTGATTATTTCAGACAAGAACCATCAGACAGGGAATGCAGCAACAATTTGTGGAGGTACAGAGGTTTTAACTGAATCCTTTCTGTTTGAAGAGCAGTGATCACATCCCAGAGGTGTGTCTGCTGACACAGCAGACGAACGATCTCCCTCGAGATGTTTCTTCCTTAGCAACGTACATTTACTGAAACTGCTTCAACCTGTTCTGCAGAGTTCAGCTCGGGCAAATCCAGAATGGAAAGGCAGGAGCACTGGTTAAAGGCAGCACCTACACCTGCCTTTTCAGTTCTGAACGAGTTGGCGGATTCATTAATAACTGACAGACACAAACCCACATATTTTACAACTAACACCCACATGGCTGAGCCCCATCCGTCCTGTCTCATCCCAGCAGTCAGCACACAGTTGTTAAAGCCATAAAACACGCCAGGCCTTTACTCATCCCACTTGTCATCACATTGTGTTCCACTTGTGTACACGCTTTTTAACAATGTCTGCATTGCGGTGGTTGATTCAGCTCTAGTGAGGTTTAGTAGCAGCTGTAACGTATTTGTGGATTTAATTTTCAGCAGAGCTTGTGTTTACAACTTAGTTTTAGTTCGTAGGCTTTGTTGCATCGCTGTACCCAATGGATACCACAGTATATTAAAGAAATCGAGACGAAATGATTATTTTACATCTCATTTGGATTTTATTATGTGTGGAATGTTCTAAAAAAAAGAAGAAAAAAAAACAAGCAGCTTTGATTGTTCAGTAATTTATCCTAACGTTTCCAAAGTTACTGACTCATGCATCATGAATTTGTTTTGATCATTTCCCAGTCACACGAACATGCCAAACTAATGTGGACAGTTAAAAGTGGGAAAATTAAATGAATAAGAAACTCATTAAATGTAAATGTCTCATGAAATAAATAAATGTATCATTAAATACATAAACGTCTCATTAATCTAATAAATGTACCATTTAATTATTAAATACATCAATAAATTCTTATGAAATATTTTATTAAAAAATTAAAAGTCACTTTAAATAATCAAATTAAACAATTACATGCCTCATTCAAATTTTTTATTTCTAAAATTCTTTATTTAAGAACACATCTAATTAAGTTACGGTGTATTTCTTTATTTCATGGTTCAGGTGCAGCAGTGTTATCCCGTAATTATTTAAAGCACGTGTCAAACATTCCTCAGCAGCCACTCTCCTGCATGTTTTAGATGTGTTCTTGCTTTAAAACACTCAGTTTAAAAGGATGACTAGTTGACATGCTGCTGGAGAACTTGATGATTTGGTGAGGAGGTAAATAAACCATTTGAATCAGGTGTGTTGGAGTAGAAAAACCTAAAACCTCCAGAACAGTGGAGCCGTGAGGCCTGGAGTTTATCAAACTGTCAATCTCACCCATCAAACTCAGGGGGCGGGACTAGTGAGGCTCGTCAACACGCCCTGACGTCTGATTGGCTGCTCCACACAGGAAGTCCAGACAGATCGACCACAGATAATGGATCGATGCACAGCCAGAAAACACACCGTGAGACATTAGAGGGCGCTAATTGTCTTCACTTGTATTCGGATGAAAACTCATTTCAAACTAAGAATACAAACTAGAAGACGCTATTTTGTATGAAACACTTCAGTATTCCCAACTTAACGACCTTGTTTTTTTTTAAGAGTTTCTAGACCCCTCTAGCGACTATTTTTAATACAGCGACTAGTGTCAAATCTAACTACTTTTTATAATTTCATTGTTTGTTTTGGAGAAAACAAGTATCATCCTTTGCAACGAGCAGCAGGTGCTGCAGCGGACCCGTCCCACAGATCTGACTTGTTTTAGACTGAAAATGTTACATTTAGATCCTGCTACTTCTCAGTCGGCGGGCAGCTTCGCGCATGCGCAGTTCATTTGGAGTCAGTCTGGAGGAGCGAATGTCTCCTGCTCCATTGTCGCTAGTCGCTGTTATTATTTTTTTTAATAGTCGCCAGAGTGGTTTGAGAAGTCGCTAAGTTGGCAACACTGAGCCCAGGGTGTCGGAACCACCGCCGTGAAGTTAGTCTCAGGTTGCTGGATATTCGAGCTCCGCGGACTCAGTTCCGTCAGTCTCCTGCCGTCTGACCCGGTGCTGGCAGTCAGACGGTTCCTGGACACGGAGGTTCGGTCAGTCCGCCTCAGCACTCACGATGGACCAGTTGAGCGGAAGCTTCGGATCGCTCTCCGAGCAGGAAGGCTAATTTTAAATGAAACCCCTCTTCGAGGCTTGCTTTAGCCGCCCCGAAATCACGTGATCTTTGACGAGCGAAGCCTCAGTCCAGGTGCAGACCCGACTCTGGTTCACCTGGAGATCTGCGCGCGGACCCTCCTCAGTGAATTAAATCTCAGACAGTTCATAATTAAATATATTTAAAAACACCCAAACAGCACAAAACAAACAGCTGATGCCATCTGTAAGGTGCAACAGAACATCAGTGAGGTTTGTCTGCAGTGCAGTGATGAACTTTAAGTTTGTATATAAAAACAAAATATATATACACATTTATAAGAAGATTAAAAACTACAAATGTGTTGTTTTAATTCCATAGGAACCATTTCAAAACAATCTAAACATTGTTTAATTAATTGTAAGAATTATGACTGTAAACCCACATTTTCCATTATTTGTCTTTAGATCAACAGGGGGCGCTGCTGAGCATTTTTAAACCCAGTTGGCTGGAAAGCTTCATCTGACCATCACTACTTAGCACCTAGAGATGGTAAATACATAAATAAGTGGCATTTAATTATGCATTTCATAATTTATTGGTATATCAATCAATCAATCAAATTTTATTTGTATAGCACATTTCAGCAGCAAGGCATTTCAAGGTGCTTTACATAATTAAAAAACAAAATAAAAACAGCACGTGACATTGAATAAACAGTAAGAAAGAGAAAAACATCGAAGACATCAAAAAACCCGCACTCTAACCCTAATTTAGCCATAGGCAACTCTAAACAGGTGGGTTTTAAGTTGAGATTTAAAGGCACCCAGTGTTTCAGCTGTTTTACAGTTTTCTGGAAGTTTGTTCCAAATTTGTGGTGCATAGAGACTGAAAGCTGCTTCTCCTCGTTTGGTTCTGGTTCTGGGGATGCAGAGCAGTCCAGAACCAGAAGATCTGAGGGATCTAGATGGTTGGTACAGCGATAACAGATATATTTAGGAATTTGATGACATATTTAATAATTAAATGGTACATTTAGTTATTTAATGGTACATTTAATTATTTCATGATCTCTGTATTTATTTAGTTTTGTCACTTCTAACCCTCCTCAGACTAATGCTAGAGCCATGGTGTGAGTGTCTGTGGTTGCCAAATGACTACTGAGGGAGGTTCCAGGGTATCATTTTTTTTTCCTTTTTTAAAAGTATCATGAAGACCAAGGACCACACCAGGCAGGTCAGAGATAAAGTTCTTGGGAAGTTTGAAAGCAGGGTTAGGTTATAAAGCAATGTCTCAAGCTCTGAACATCTCACAGAGCTCCGTTCAGTTCATCTGAAAAAGGGACGCATACAGCACAACAAAAACAGTTCCTGACATGATCGTTCACCCAAACTGACAGGCCGAGCAAGGAGAGCAGCAATCTGAGAAGCAGCCAACAAGCCCATGGTAACTGTGGAGGAGCTGCAGGGATCCACAGCTCAGGTGGGAGGTGGGAGAGTCTGTCCACAAGACAACTGTCAGTCAGGGACTCCACAAATCGGACCTTTAAGGAAGAGTAACACGAAGAAAAGCATTTTTTAAAAGAAAGTCAGAAGAAGTTCTATTTACATGTAGGAACACAGCACACACGCGAAAGAAGCTGATCTGCTCAGCTCCAACCAAAGTTGAGACTTTTTTGGCTCATATGCAAAACAATAGGTGTGGGGGAAATCTAACCCAGCCCAGGAACCTGAACACACCACCCCCACTGTGAAAGGATGCTTCAGGAAAGCTGGATGGAACTAAATACAGATCATTCTCCTCTGACACTAACAAGGCATATTTGTTGTTGCTCACTGGATATTTTCTTTATTTTCGGACCATTCTCTGTAAAGCCTAGAGATGGTTGTGCGGAAAGGTCCCAATAGATCCTCAGTTTCTTAAAAATTCAGACTAACTCATCTGGCAACAACCATGCCATGCTCAAACATGCTCAAAGTCACAAAAATCCTCTTTCTTCCTCATTCTGGTGCTCACTCTGAACTTTAGTGAGCAGTCTTCAGCACATCTACATCCCTAAAGCCTTTGAATTGCTACCATGTGATTGGTTGTGCAAGCAAATGCACTGGTGTAGCTAATAATGTGGCTGATTAGATGTATAAAGGCTATATATTTTTGAGGCAAGGAGGGGTATTTTTTGCCCCATTACATAATACTTTCAAGCTGGGTCTGAGACATCTTTCTCCAGAATCATATATAAAATGACTGAGGCAAAATGAGTTGAATGTCAATCCACTGCTGTTGTAGCTCTTTAAGGAAGAAAGATCCACTGATTGTCCCATCCCCTGAGGGAGCAGTAAGCAGCAGCAGTGCCACGCTTAGGAATTATTTGGTGATCTAACCCCCCACTTCCAACCCTTAATGCAGGGTGGCAATGGGTCCCATTTTTACAGTCCTTGATATGACCCAGCCAGGGGTTGAACCCAAGACCTTCCAGTTTCAGGGCAAACACTCTACCACTAGGCCACTGAGCTTTAACTTTAAGCCACAACATAATTAGTCCCCTCTCGCCATTTCATGCAGCCTGTTCTCTTTGGTAATCACTCCCCTACTGTAGTCTCATTTGGACACCCAGGTGTAAGTATGTTACGTACAAAATCCTCAGAGGAAACAGAGGATCTGCAGCAGACTTTCATTCAGCAGGATTCCTCCCGTCCATTGTGTCCTGTCAGTTATTCAGCACACAGTAAGGTCAGGGTGTTCAACTTTCACGGTCAATTTGGGACACTGAGGAGAGATGATGTTCTGTCAATGCCAACAGTCGGTGGAGTGACCAGAGGTTCTCAGCATGGCTTTGATGGAAAAATCAATGCAGCCATGTTGACAATGCTAGGTCATGGGGATGGGGTCTAAAAACATGGGCATTGTTGCCAGACAGACATTTGTCATGCAACAACCTCCTCTCACCTCATCTTTCACTGAAAAACTATTTTGTGCTTTTTATCACCTCCCGCTAAAGGTGCAAGGGTGATAATGTTTGTGTGTCTGTTACCAAAATATTTCAACAGATTTTAGTGAAACTGGGGTAAAAGTGAACTGATGCCCGTTCGATGCTTGGATCCATCTGTGCTAGAACAAGCACCATTTAAACTGGCTCGGAATAAATGTAGATATCTAGGATTAGTTGTTACAAAGAAACATAATTCCCTATTTGAAGCTAATTTTATGGAGATACTGGATAAATTTAAGAGGAAGCTGGAATTCTGGAGAACACTCCCGATTTCTCTGATAGGAAGAGTAAATGCAGTTAAAATGGTCTGCCTCCCTCAATTATTACATCTCTTTCAGAATTTGCCCATATATCTCACTAAAACTTTCTTTAAAAAGCTAGACTCCATACTCCTTCCTTTTACCTGGAACTGTAAATCTCATAGGATCAATAAGGGACATCTGTGCAAGTCTGAAACGGATGGGGGCCTGGCACTCCCAAACCTTATACATTATTATTAGGCGGCTAACATTCATCCTTTTTTTTTACCCAGACAAGTACACACTACTAAAGTTAAGACAGAGTGGAAGAAAGAATCGGGGATGAAAATATCAGATTATTTGTGGAAAAAAAAGGCCTGAGACATTAATTTGTGATCCCTTAATGCCAAACATTGTTTGATCCAGTTCAAAAGTGTGCATAGGTTACACTATTCAAAGGCAAGGCTTCATAAAATGTTCCCAGATGTGTCGGCACTTTTTGATAAATGCAATCAAGCAGGTGCAGATTTATTACACAGGTATCTATTATGCCCCAGTCTTCGGGAGTTTTGGAAACCATTATTCTCCTTCTTCTCCAGAGCCTTTAGAACCACAATCAGACTGGATGCACTTTTGGTTATTCTAGGTGTATTTGAACAATTTGAGACACTGAAGAAGACAGAACAATACTTTCTGTCCTCTGGATTCCTCTGTGCAAAGAAACTCTTCCTGCTGTTCTGGAAGAGGAAGGAGGCCCCGACTTTTACAGAACGGATCTCAATACTGACTGTTACACTGCATCTGGAGAGGATACGGCACATTCTCAATGACAAACTGGGAGATTTTGAAAAGAAATCAGAAAACCGGTGATCTCTTTTATGGAAGAAAAGGACAATTAGAATTTACCATATGATCGGTAGTCTTTCTATGCCTATGTGGCACTTTTTAGGGGGATTGGGTTGTTTCTTTTTTAAAATACTGCCTTCTCCAGAAGCAGCTGGACACACTGAAACAACACAGACACGCGTTAACAGTCCATCAGACTGGTGACATGGATTATTCCTAAACTGTTGAACATTCCTGAAGCCTTTACAAAAATGAACTTAAGTGAAGTAACAAACAAATTATACAGTGGATCAAAACAGACAGAAAAGTATTACTTTATAAAGGTGCACTATGTATTACTTAGCTGTAAAACACATGTAATTAGAGAACAAATCATTTCATCTGAAATTGCAAAGTGAAGGCTGAGAGCTGATCAACTGCTGAAATTTGTTGACGAAGCTGAAATGAAGTTGCTAAAGTTAAAATGATCAGAACAGAAGCTAGCAAAAGTAGTAGCTAAAATCTAAAATCAGCAAGCCAGTTTCTACAAACTAAAGGTAGCTGTACAGTAGCTAGAACCAGCAAAACAGTAGCTAAAAGTTAAAACAGCAAATAGTATAAAAAGTAAAAAATAAAACTAGCAAAATAGCAGTTCAAATAGAAAATCAGCAAGCCAGTTACTACAAAGTAAAATTAACTAAACAGTAGCTAAAACAAGCAAAACAGCTGCAAAAATGAGCAAAACAATAAATAGAAGCCAAAATGAGCGAAACAGGGGCTGAAAACTAAAATGATCAGAATAATAGCTAAAAGCTAAAACCAGCAGAACAGAAGCTAAAATCTTAAATTAGCAAAACAGTAGCTGAAAGTTAAATAAGAAAAACTCTAAAGGCTTAATTAGTGAAACAGTAGCTAAAAGCTAAAAATGAAGCAAGTGTGCTAAAGATGACTTCAAAGAGAAGTTTCAAGGATTTAAAGAGTTAAAACATTTCTGTGAGAAAAAAAAACATATGTAAGTAGAGCTAAATAATTCAAAAGGTAAAATGGTAAAAGTTACACGAACCAAAAGTCACAGCTGCAGTGAATGTTTTGATACCTGAATGGATGAAGTAGCATCCAAAAAACAAACAGAAGAAACGAACAGGATAACAACAGTGTGAATTTTGACTCAGCAATCACACTACTGTTTAGTAGATGTGATGTCAGGACTTTCTCTAATCATCTGACAGACACGCGCAGCAACTTCCTGGATGGAGTTTGGACTTCCTGGCAACGAGTGGTGCACATGAACAAAGTGCTCCCCTCTCTCCTGCAGTGGGCTCTAGACCCACGGTCACAGCTCCTACTGCTTACAGGAGGGCTGTCAGGGATTGAGACGTGTGTGGTTACCATGGTGACCATAATTAGCATTTGGTAGCAGCTTTAACATTTCTTTTGATTTTAGCTGATTTTACCTTCCACCGCTGAAGGGGAAAGGGGATGATGTCTGTGAGTGTGTGCCATCACCACTAACAAACATGGATAAAGTGGCTCCGCTTCCTCCTATTGTTCAAAACTAAAGCCAAAATGTCATTTTTATGAGGGGGAATGGGGGGCGGTTGTTGCCATGTTGTTACTTTGGAGCCAGCATCTGAGCCCTCTGGATGTGGGCTGTCGTACCGTCGACGCAGAAGTCTCATCTATCTACACACCCTCCTGAGTCGTGAGACTGTCAGTCACAATGACACACAACGCTTTTCTGAAACCCTCAGTTAACTAACTGAAGCAAAACACATCTTCAAAACCGCCTATTTGGACATATAGCAACAATGTAAGAACTATGGGAATCAACAAAAATCGACCTTGAAGAAAGTAATCATTGGATGTGCCCCACTGAAGATGGCTGCCACAGCTAAGCAACCTTCTCAAACACAAAAATGGCTCCAGCTCAGCCAATTTTACAAATATTCCTAGTGGTGTCGAAGTAGCTGAGAGGAATTTCTAACACATTGCATTATCTTGGCTAAAAACTTTGGCACTAACCATTAGCCAACGCTGCTTGTCTGTTTGAACAATAACTTGTGAACCACTGGGCAGATTTTAGTGAAACTCCCAGAAAGTTGGATGTGTATCTAAAACTCTTTAACATTTGGAGTCAACCCAATTCAGCTAATTAACATTAGCCAACACAAAAATGGCTATAACTCAGTCAGTTTTACAGATATCGAGCTACAAATTGGTCTGTTGTTAGCTGAGCAACACAAGATCTCACCTTATCACACGACTCAGAACATGGTTTACAGGGTTGGACAAAAACAGCCACAACTCAGTATTTCTCAGTACAAAACTGTGACAAAACTAGTTTAAAACTCTGACATATAATGTGTTTGGCGATATGCATTCCCTCAAGAAATACTAGGCATTTAATTACAAAAGGAAAGACCCAAATGACTATTTAGCTTTAGAGAAGCAAGTTAACGAATGTTCAGTAGGCGCTGCATTGGTACCCTTCAACATGACAAGTGTTTTGGTTCATATTAGGATTTCCTGTCACTCTCACTTCCTGTTATGGTTTTGAAAGTCAGTCGCTTATCTATTTTACGTCCTTTTTCCTTTGTCACCACCTGAAATGATACTCAGCACGCCTGTTCCTCATGTTGATCGTTTTGTGTATTTATGGGCCCTGTTCTTCATTTTTCAGCTGACACTTCCTCATGTTGGAGCTTCAGTGCTTTTCTGTGTTCGCCTTGGTTACCTTTTCAAGAGGTTTTTATTATTTTGTACATCCTGCTTTAGCAGTATTTTTGTTGTTGTCGTTGTTGTTTTATTCAGTATTACAGAGTGGTTTCACCTCTGCCTGCCTGTCTCAGGATGTTTGTCAGTATTTTGGTACTCATGTCTTCACCTGCCCTGCTTTTAGTACAACTGTCACAGTGTGTAACATTCTTGAGTCGCCCCTTATGTTTTTTTTTAACAATTTTGTTTGAAATGACCTTTAAACACACTCAAAACTTGTGTTTGTTTTACTTGCTGCTAAAAGGCAAAAGCAGACAATTATATTTTTGCCTGTGTTTGTGTGTGTACACGTATCTGTCTGTTAATAAAATATCTCCTAAATCACTGGATGTATTTTAATTAAACTTTCAGAAAGTAATTGTTGAATGCAGATCTACAACGGATTACATTTTGGAGTCAACCCAATTCAAGAACTAGCCTTAAAAACCAATGAAGTGTCCATAACGCAGTCATTGTTACAGATTTGGTAGTAGCTAAAACTGATCCCTAACATATATTCTGAGCTCTAACAGATAGCAAGTTTTAAGTTAACTGGAGTCGAATCTGTCTTATAAATCGCTCAATAAATTTTAACTACATTTTGAAGGAACAATCATTGGCTGTACATCTACAACAATACAATCCAAGATGGCCACCACAGCTGATCAACTTGAGCAAACATAAAAATGGCTATAAAATCAGCCAGTTTTACAGATACTGAGTTAAAATTGTGTGTGGTAGTAACTGAAAGTGTTTATACAACATATACTCCAAGCACAATCTCTGCTTTCACCCTAACTGGTCCTCTACCCTGGGGTGGCTCAGCAGGAAGGTTGCAGGTTCGCTTCCTGACCTGGGGCCTTTCTGGGTTTACATGTTCTCCCTGTGCTGACGTGGGTTTACTCCGGGTGCTCCGGTTTCCTGCCACAGACCAAAAACATGCATGTTAGGTGAACTGGTAACTCTAAATTGTCACCAATGTGAGAGTGTGGATGGTTGTTAGTCTCTGTGAGGGACCAGGGTGTCCCCCGCCTCTCCCACAGTGACTGCTGGAGGTAGACACCAGCTCAGCTCCCCACGACCCAGAATGGAGAAGCGGGTAAAGAAAATGGCTGCATGGATGGATGGTACGAAACTCTGTAAGCAAAGTATCTTATAAACCACTAAATGGATTTAAATTAAACTTTTAGGAAGTGTTTGTTGCAGGTTTCAACAGGGAGAAGTGGTCTCCCTCCTCGGCTTCCCTCTGGACAGGAAGTCTAGGAACCTGAAAATTGGATTAATAATGTCCGCGAGTGACGAAGTGGACCTTTATCTTCTTTCTTAAACTTCAACTGAGGAGAAGGAGGATGGAGGGCGCTACTCACTCCGGACAGACGAAACAGTATCTTTACTTTAGTTCCCCCCCCCCCCTTTGTTCCCAAAATTTACTGTTACTGTCCTTCACTGAAAACATATAAGTTCTGTATGAATTTATATTTTCCTTGCTTTGTAGTACATACACAGGGAACGAACTCTCACTAATCCCCTGCAACTGATTACCTCTGCCAAGGAAATAATGTTTTTGGTAGCCTTGGTTGGTTTGTCCTTCTGTTCGTCTGTCAGCAAGATCACTTACAAACTAATGAACAGATTTGGATGAAATTTCCAGCAAATGTTGAGGTTGTCACAAAAAATGAGTGATGACATTTTGGTGGTGATCCAGGTCATGATCTGGATCTTACAATCTTTTAAGGACCCCATGGCCTTGTTCTCTCCGAGTGCTTTTACTTAACCTATGGAGTCAATTTAGTCCAAGATGGCCACCACAGATAATCACCATTAGCTAACACAATGACTATAATGACAATTTTACACACAATTGAGCTGAAATTTGAAGTGGTGGTGGATAACAGTCATCCTCAACACACACTCTGAGCATATTGTACATGGTTGTGCATAAAGTTACATTGAAGGTTTGACCAAAACGGCTACAACTTTCTCATAAGCAGCAAAAGTGGAACTAAAAGCTAAAAGTAGCAGAATGGTAGTTAAAAACAAAAAGTAATATCAGGGAGACAAAAATAGCAAAAATTCTGCTGAAGCAGGTTTCAAAGAGAGCAATGTCTTAAAGGAACTAAGGAGATCTCAGTGCATTTGTGTGGGGGAAATATTTGCAAATAAAGTCAAATATTTTGAAAGTATAAAATTACACCAACCAATAAAGAGTCACAGCATCCATCTCCTGAACGAGCGGAACATTTTGACATATGAATGACAAAAAAATGGCACAATGTATGCAGAAGTGGTTAGACTGCAAAAAGAAACAAACATACAAAAAAACAACAACAGGAAAACAACAATTCAGACAATAAAAAATAACATTGTTTTTGTGCTCATCTGTGCAGAAAATCCTCCTGAAGTCTCCATGCCCTCACTGGTCTCTTTTTTTTATTTTTTATTTATAACTTTCAATTTCAACAATTAGTACATACATTTAATGCAGATAATATCCGAATACAAATAAGTAAGAAAAAAAAAGATAAAGAAAAAGAAAAAAAGATAAAATAAAAAAGTGAAATAAAAAAAAAAGAAAATTCGATCTACAAAGTGAGGTTAAACATATTACGTATTTTCTTTGTTCTCATGGCTTTTTTGTTGTGTGAGTTTGAAGTTGCATCAAAATATAGTTTTAGATCTGTTTTAAAGAGGTCAGGGAGAGGTTTTCTCTTCATTACTTTGCTTTTGTGAAAGTGAAATTAGGCGAGGAACAAAATCAAATGAATAAAAAAGGCGGTAGAAGGATTTTTTGTTTTGTGATCAGTAATACCAAACAGGATATTTTCAAAGTAAAGTGGAAGATTCATTTATATATAGTTTTAGTAATTAGAGCAGCAATATCTTCCCAAAATTTCTGTGAATAGGTACATTTCCAAAAGAGATGAATAGATGTCTCTGGTATAAGTTTACAAAAGGAGCAGGAAATTTCTTCTTCTTCTTCTTTTTGTTTTATGGCGGTTAACAAACAGGTGCATTACCGCCACCTTCCAGATTAGATGTCTTCTCCCTATAATCTTCCCATAATACCTGATTTCCTCAGAAAACTAAAAATGCAATCAAATAGACGATCTTTGCAGCAATTTTTAATATCTAAATTATTTTTATTTCTATTTAACTCTCTGATTAACACCTCTCTTTCCCTACTATACTTATTACATTCTAGAAAAATATGCTGCACTGTTTCTGACTCTCCACAATAACTACACAAACCTGTATTATGTTTATTATTTAAGTACTATTTAGCCCCGTATGCCCGAACCTTAACCTGGATATAACGTCCTCTTCTTTTATAGTCCTATTTTTTTCTAGTCCCCTACTTTTCTTTGAATGCTGTAATAAAATTTCTTCTCTATCCCATAATTCCTGCCATTTCTTTTTAATATATATATATATATATATATATATATATATATATATATATATATATATATATATATATATATATTACTTATACTTTTGACCTCATTTCGAGCAGGAAATATCTAAATTAGAGCCCTGAGCGGTCTCCCTCTCCAAGATGGCGGCGTCGCTGACGCACGGGAAGCTAACCACGCGCAGTCTACGTACTCTATGTCTATGCGGAAACCACCCAGGTTAAAAAAAAAAAAAAAA
>NC_051445.1:27075147-27080072 GCF_001649575.2 Kryptolebias marmoratus
TTTTTTTTTTTTTTTTTTTTTTTAAAAAAGCTTGTTTTTCAGCTTCCCGCCGCGTGAAGAAGAACGCGGGATGCTCCTGACGGCCCCATCATCCCGAGCAGCGGAAGGAGGAATCGGCCGTTTCTGACGGGTAAGCGGCCAGATTTTCAGCAGCTGGAAACGCAGAGACAATCCCGTGTTTTCATCCCAGCAGGTGAAATAGATTTAGACTGTAAATAAAATACGAACGCGGAGGGGAGCGAGCGGAAAGAACGTGATGGGCTCCGGCTTTGTGTCAAAATGCTCAGGCTGGAAGCGAGAAAAGGCGAACATTTAGGGTTTTATTTGACGACATGAATGCGCTCAGAGCTTCCCCTGCCCTGCGAACACGGACATGTTATTGGACATGATGCTTCTCCCAACTTGTGTGTGTGTGTGTGTGTGTGTGTGTGTGTGTGTGTGTGTGTGTGTGTGTGTGTGACAAAGCGCAACATGTAGCTGTAGGCCCACAGAAGGCAGAATTAGCTCTTCTGGAATGAAGGAGAGAAACTGCTGCAGCATTTTCATCTCAGTCCTTATTTGGCCTCTTTGTTTGTTGGCTGAAATGTCATTTGTTTGTTTGTTTGTTTGTTGTTGTTTTTTTCAAAGCTATGACTTTTCAAATTCTGCAGCCATGATGTAAGTCTGCCATCAGTCACCCTGTTGTATCCATAGTTTCTATCAGAGGTGGGACCAAGTCACAAGTAAGATTCAAGACTCGATCCCAGTCCATAGAAAAGACTTTGCAAGTCCTCAGTCCAGTCCTGAGTCCAGTCCTGAGTCCAGTCCTGAGTCCAGTCCTGAGTCCAGTCCTGAGTCCAGTCCTGAGTCCAGTCCTGAGTCCAGTCGAATCCAAAACGTGCAGTTCTTAGTTCGAGTCCAAAGACTAGACGTGCAATTCCCAAACTGAGACCACAGTCGAGACGTGTAGCCGTACTGCGTCAAGTCCGAGAACGGTAGTCCCAAAGTCAGGTTTCGAGCCAAGATGGAAGACCTGAGTGGAGTCTGAACGCTCCCAGTCGAGTTCCATACCTGGTCACGCCAGCCCCGAGTTGGGTTGCAGATTGCTCTGTGTGCAGAACATCTGTACCGTATGTGACCTGTGCTGCTAAAACGAGTCACAATGAGAAGTTTTTCAAGATGAAGTTATTCTTATTTTAACGTTTTCCATTTCAAAATGATCCACAGTTTGGTGAGATCTTTCTAATTTATCGGCTGGCCTGGAAACGAGTCACTTCTGTTTACGAGAGTGCCAGTTTTTATTGGTCATCTGGAATTCAAGCTGTATATTTAAAGGGGAAACCTCAAAGCTTCACAATGACACCAGACATTATATGAAGGGATTTCCCAAGGCTACAGCTGGCAGGGAAAAATGGTCAGATTCAAAGGAAATTATAAGAGTTAAAAGACAAAGGATTATTTCTGAAGACAAACCTGTTAGAAAACTTTAATTCAAAGGTGGATTAGGAAGATTATCACCAGGATTATAGATAGATTATAGATGGTGTCTTTATGGACTAGTTTTTAATGCAAATCTCAATTATGGCAAAATCAGATCTTTGATTATTTTGCACTGCAGCCTGCGCTCATTCCAACTCATTTTGACAGCACGGGTCACATATGTCAAGTTGGAAGTGTGTTTCATTAGATGGACTGTATGGCCACTTTGTCTAACTGCATTGTGCCCGATAAATAAAGAATAAACGTCAAGACAGGCAAGTCCAGAATCCGGTCGGAAGTTACTATGTGCCCGTCTTGAGTTTAGTTACAAATCACAACTAACTTATTTGTAATTTGACCAAAAATGTAATTTAATACAGATTAATACTGTTTTGGAGACGTATGTTTTACTTAAGATAAAGAGTTTTTTCAAGTCAAAACGCTCAAGTCTAAGTGAAGTCACGGGTCACTGTTGGTAAAGTTAGACTTGAGTTTAATAAGTTAAGACTAAATTCATCAAAGTTCTCTCTCAAGTACCTGAAGTCCAGGTCCTGACTGGTTTCAAGGTGTACCACAGTGTAAAAATCACTAAGTTAAAACCACTAAATGTTTCTGTCAATTTGTAAATTTGTAATTGCCTTTTTAAAAAAAGATACCAGAAACAGTCATTTTAAAAATGATTGTTTTTGTTTTGCTCCCCTCTCCTGCCTGTTACACCGAGCTGTCATTCAGCTACGTATGGTAGCCAAGGTGGGAAATCCGCTAAACTTTTATGCTCCTCGAAAAAAGACATCATATCTGGCAGATAAAGTGTCTATTAAAAAAGTGACACCAGTCTTGCCTTTTAAGGTAGCACTGTTTTGGTACAAGAGTTAGCATGTTAGCAGCTGAAATATATATATAAAATTTACTCTCAGTATTTGAGGTTCAATGACAATTTCAGCCCTAATCTTAAAAATCATCACGAATAAAAAAAATGTTAGAAATAAAACAGTTGATCACAGCTTGGTTTCAAATCAGTCCTGAGTGCAGAAAAAAGCTGACACTGATTTAAAACCGTGACTGTTCTGTATTATTTATATCTGTGCATGAAAATGGAAATGACTATAATCATTTTTTTGTTATTATATGACTATAAAATAATGTTATTTACTAGATAGTGAAGTAATATTTGCATTTTTTTTTTTAAATGGAAAAAAAAAGTAATGTGATTTATTTTTAGTTTTTTGGTTTAACACAGTGAAACAGGGTGTTTTTGCTCAAAGTTATACCGTCAGAATCTCATCCCACCCACGCTTAGACATGTGACTTGAGTCCAAATCTTTGGACCCGAGTCTAAGTCGCATAACTTGAATTCGCACCTCTGGTTTTGGTTATTTAGACGTTAATATACGTACCTCCTAAATATATAAAAACATTGTCAATTCAGTTATTTGGGGAGCAGAAAACCTTTCTGTAAAAGCTTCTTCTGCTTGTCGACAGTGTCATTATATCTTTCCATAATCATCAGGTTTTGTTAAATGAATAAATGCATCTTTGTGTTTAAACTTCGAGTTACTGTTTCCTGTGTTCCTCTTTTTTTTTTTTTTAGAGCTTGTAAAGTGGAACCATGAGAATCCAAACTGAACGAGCCTGTCCATCTCAGAGGACTGATGGAGACAGAAGTCGTCCGTCGGACACGAACAGAAATGATCAGAAGGTCAGGAAGTCCACACCTCGGATGAGTTCTGGTCCTGTGGATTCCAGAGGATCATGTTTCTAAGGCTGGATTGGAAACAGGAAGTGGACAGTGTTTGGATCACTTCGGTACGCTGTAGGCATGCTCAGCTTGTGCCTCTGACACGGCACCCAGTGACAGTATTGGACTGAGCAAACGGGTGCAGTGATGTAAGAACACATCTCTCTCTGGTGAACGGGTCGTGACAATCAGAACTCTGCTGTGATTAAGGCCACACATGTGGGTTTCAGAGGGAACGGGTGAACGCTGTCTTCACTGTTGATCCACCCCTGCTCGACAACAGAGAGCTTCGCTGGTTTTTTTTCTTCTAAAAGGACAAAAGGTTCAGGTATTGAGTTGTCATCATGCCGCGGAACCGAGCTTTTTCAGAACCGGAGTTTTCTGCGGAGTATTCAGCAGACTGCTCTGTGACGTTGCCCTCTGACCCCGGACAGGCTGTCGGGCGAACTCACGAGGTGACGGTGAGAAGCTCTGGGTGCTGCCTGTGCCTGCCGCGCTTTATGCGTCTCACCTTTGCACCCGAGTCTTTGGAGAACCTCTACCAGACCTACTTCAGGCGGCAGAGACATGAAACCCTGCTGGTCCTGGTTGTGTTTGCGGCCCTGTTCGACAGCTACGTCCTCATCACGTGCGCGGTGGTCTACACCTCCGACAGGCTGGCTTCTGTTGTAGTAGCATCAGTTGGACTCACAGGGGATATTATTCTCTACCTGCTGTGCCGCTTTGGGTTGCTTCCGGACCGGATCACCCGGCGGGTGGTGCCCTACGCCCTCTGGGTGCTCATAGCAGCTCAGATTTTCTGCTACTTGGGTCTGAACTATGCTCGCTTTCACCAGGCCAGTGACACGGTGGGCTGGCAGGCGTTTTTCAGCTTTTCTTTCTTTCTCACTCTGCCTTTGAGACTCACACCCATTGTGCTCATCACCACTGTGTCCTGTGGGGTCCACACCCTGGTTCTTGGGGTCACCATTGCACAACAGCAACAACAGCAGCAGCAGGACATCCAGGGGGCAGCACTCGCCAGGCAGGTGAGTGGATGGGGGAGTAAAAGAGGGGAGGGATTTGAAGACGTCTATGTGTGTATCCAAACGTCCACCTGCTGGCGAATGCCCTTTAAACTGATTCTGGCACTACTGCTGTGTGTGAGAATGCTCATTTTCTGTACCATTAGCAATACATATCGTGAATCACTAAACTGATCTTTAATGAAGTTTTTAGAAAGTAACCATGGATGTAACTTTTGGAGTTACCTCGTTTTAAGATGGCCGCCACTGCAAAGCTATTTTAGCAAACGCAAAAACGGCTAAAATGGCCTTGCTGACTGTAGTGGTCAGAAGAGTAGAAATAGTCTGATTTTAATCGGCCAATATTAGCCACTTTAAAAGATTTAGTGATCGGCCATGCCTTTGAAAATTACCAAGTAAGAAAATAAAGATATAACAGCAGCTGCTATAGGAAACTTTCTCTAGTTCACAATTTAGATAAGTGAGAATGCTCTCTGTAGATTATTTAAGGTAAGGTAAAATGGCAAAAGGCTATCTGAAAGCTAAAAGTAGCAAAAGGCTAACTAAAAGCTCAAAGAAACTAAATGCAGCTGGTGGTTAGGTTGAAGCTAAATGCAACAAAAATATAGCTTAAAACTAAAAGAGTCAAAAGGCTAGCTCAAAGAGTCAAAAGGCTAGCTCAAAGAGTCAAAAGGCTAGCTCAAAGAGTCAAAAGGCTAGCTCAA
>NC_051445.1:27082390-27103372 GCF_001649575.2 Kryptolebias marmoratus
AGTCAAAGGGTAGCTCAAAGAGTCAAAAGGCTAGCTCAAAGAGTCAAAAGGCTAGCTCAAAGAGTCAAAAGGCTAGCTCAAAAAGTCAAAAGGCTAGCTCAAAGAGTCAAAGGGTAGCTCAAAGAGTCAAAAGGCTAGCTCAAAGACTCAAAAGGCTAGCTAAAGGTAGTAGTAACATTAGCCTAAGAAGACAAAAGCAGACTAAGTGTACTGAAGCAGATTTCTGTACTGTTGTATATTTGTAAAGTTTTTTCATTTTATTTTTTGTTGGTATCGTTTTAACGTGTGAAACTTGTATTTTCATTGCGTATCCTGTGTGCTTCTGTTTACCGAACACTTGCTGATACAATGAAATTTCTCCACGCACAGACTCAAAAGGGATTAGTCTGTTTTATTCTATTCAAAAAGAACAATACGTTTGAAGGATTGAAGTGCTTTTAATGTATTTTAATGGGCAATATTTGTAAATAAAGATTTAGTTTTTGAAAAGCAAAAAGTCCCAAAAATCCCAAAGTCATAGCACCCATCTCCCAGATAAAGGTGAAGATTTTGATGTAGGTATAAAATGGCACACCTGCAGCAAAACTGTGTGAATGCTGATTCAGCTTTAAAATAAGCCCACTCACTGGACTGAACTGCTCGTATCTTTGTTCTTCATTTAGTGCATAAAGTTTTAAATTAAATTTACATAAAAAACAGAATAAAATTCAAACTTTCATGTCTCAATAAAAGGCAACACCTGCAGCACATTAATTCAATGAAATAAAATAACATGTTTTTTTTGTGCTTTAATGATGTATTCATTCAAGTGGTCAAAGTTTTTCTTTTTTTTTCTTATCTGGCTTTTCTTACATGTTTGTGACTAAAATTGGTTCTCTGATGTAGCTTCACCTGTTTTACATTAAAGCACACATATCTAGAGTCAGAAATCCTGGCTTGACTTATCAAGTTGATAAACTACTACTACTACAACTACTATTACTACTACTAACTACTAATTTCATTAAATCACATCAAGTAAAACAAGCAGGTTTGACTCCTGTCTGGCTGGAGTCTTTCTGTGTGGAGGAACCTTGTTGAATGCTGTTTTTTTTTTCCCCATGTACTCTGGTTTTCTCCAAAAGTCCAAAACGTGCACAATAGGTTAATTAGAGATTCTAAATTGTGCCAGGTGGGAGTGTGAGTGATGTGATGGACTGGTGAAATGGATAGATGAATGACTGTATTATATGTCAAATAAAATATGCAACCAACCAACTGACGGGAATACCTCTCTCCCAACTGGTTGACCGTTTGGAGCAACAGGTATATTGGGAATGCTTCTCTGTGCTCCATGTGACCGCAAAGAGGGAAAATAAAACAATCAGACATACAATAAAAGTTTTATCGCTGGTATCTCATTAGACATTTAAACTGTAGGATTGGTTTGATTAGAAGAAAATGTGGTTTTGACACTGTGACTTTGTAACACCATAGTATACCTTGGAACTGGTAAATGGCCTGTGCCTAATCTCAATCTGTGGGATGAACAATAGGAGATAGAGTGCATGTGTGAAAGGGCATTTAGCATTAAAACTGAGCTGAGTGTTAATACTGTTGTGAATAATGTTATAAGTCTAGTCGTGCACACTATGGAAAATTTTAAAATGAATATAATTTACGGTGTATATTCATCCATCCATCTATCCATTCTCTTTTCCCGCCAGTTTTTGAAAATCATGGCAGCCGATGGCCGATTTACGACACCTGTTTTTAATTTGGTCAATATGTGTTTTATTTAACAAAATATAATAATGATTACTTAACTTAAAGAAACATATATTTACCAACCCTTAGAGAACTTGTACTCATAAAAATATTATATAGAAGAACATTTCCAGTTGGAGAGGACACACACACAGCATACGTATGTTAATACATAATACCAATAACTCAGCTTTCACAGTGTTGCACACAGGACCTACTGTAGCAAGCTAGTGTTAAATTACTCTCATATGCTAATTTGTATCCTCTCCTCTTTGGTTTGATGCAGCTCTCTGGCTTCACAAACTCTCCTGTACTTTTCCAGAATGTTTCACCTTTTAGCCTGCAGCTTCTTGCCTCGAATCTGGCGAAAAGCCACAGACCGAGCAGCAGCTATTCCATCATCCCAATGTCCTCCATTCCTATGTTGTGTTTGCGAAGTATTGGGCAGCTGTTTTGTGACAACCTGTCCACACTGAGGTGGCACTCAGTCACATTGAAACCCACTGAGACAGTGTGCACTCGAATAGAATCAAATTAGGGCGAATCAAGTCGTGGTGAGTCTGGACAATCGAAAACCAGCTTTAGTTTCTAACCAGCCACTGGCTCAAAGAACAACGCTGGTCAGGGAGAGGCAGATAGGAGCAAGGGATTTAGAAGTGGATATTATGGCTAAATAAGTTGTAGTTTATAATTTTGCATACATACTAATATAATTTTTATTGTCTAAATCAGAGGTCTCCAACCCCTGGGCCATGGGCCGGTACCAGGCCGCACAGAAAGAATAATTAACTTACAGTATTTCCGTTTTTTTAATTTTTGGACTCTGAACAACATTTATTTTGAAAAATGACTGTATTCTCTCCACTACATCCGTCTATGACTCACTCTTGATGCATGTAAAAACGCTTATCTAGGTCACGTGATCCGTTACCGCTAAAAACAAACCCACAAGCAGCAAAATGAGTAAAAAACAAACATCTCTGGAAGCCCTGGATGGGACCGTCTCGTTACTGAGAAACAGGCACAGGGCTCCACTGATTCATTGTTATGGTGGGTTGTATTCTTTGTGCACTTTATATTTGTGGTGTATCTTATTTTAAAGGGCATGTTTGAACATTACCATATTAACCAGAGAACATTAGGGGGAGGACAGGGTGTTAGTCATGCTGATATTGCAATACCAGGACAACTAACAAAGCTGCGAGTACATGTTGGATTTGCGTTTATTATGTTTAAAAAAATACCCCCGTTTTCATGCTGGTTGTATCATTTTATTTCGTTGTATTTGTCCTCCCCACCTTAAAAGGCCGGTCCGTGAAAATACTGTCTGATAATGAACTGGTCCGTGAAGCTAAAAAGGTTGGGGACCGCTGGTTTAAATCATATAAGTTAATAGTTTGGTTTATCCCAAGATATGTATTTTAACTAATGCAGTAAAAAAAAATCTGGCTAAACAACTTGGTGTGTAACTATTTGAAATTGCCAAAAATTGGCTTAAAACTCAAAAAGTAAAACTACAGGTATGCTGTCCTGGTTAACCAGAGACCATTCTAATCATCTAACCTTCCTTGAGAAGACATGTTTTATTACTCACCACTCTCATGGTATGGCAGCAGATGATTGTCATCCCATTTGAACCCTGAAACACAGCCTGGTAGAATGATTGCCTGAGTTTCTGCAAAGGTTGAGATGAAGCCCCCATTCTCTTTATATCTTCGTAGGATGGTACCCTGAGACTTTGTCTTACCGCTACCCTGTCTGTCTAGCGTAAAATCGTCAATGATTTTGCAAGCTTGTTGTTGCCTATGCTGCAAGTAGGAAAACACACACTTAGTAAAAAAGAAGATTTGAACAATTATGGACATGATAACCCCTGAAGTCTTAAGCTATGTTCACACTTCAGGTCTTAATGCTCAGTTCCAACTCTTGGCTCAAATACAATTTTTTTTTATTTATTTATTTTTTGCGTGGTTGTTCACATTACATTTTAAATGTCAGACTCCGGTGTGAACAGTCTCCAGATCCTGAAAATGCCCTACATGCACAGAAGAAGCTGTTTTTTACAGAAGTAAATATGGACACTGTGAGTGTATGCATGCATTTATTAATTTTGAAGCTGCTGTCCAATTGGGGCCAATTGTACATCCAAATGGTAAACAATAAAGAAGACTGAGAAGAAAAAGAATGTTAACGATGACCTTTCTTGGAGCTGTGGCTGCCATCTTTGTGCAGAGGTATGTGTGGATGCAAAGTCAGAGCCAAGAGTGGTGGGACTTTGACTTGAGGGAGCTCCATTCTTTCATCCGACGAAAAAGTTGGATGAAATGTGACATGAAATGTTCACACTGCGTTTGCTTCGAAAACAGTATGACATATGGAAAAGACCTTTGTCGGATATGAAAAAATTGGATTTGTCACGTAATGCAAATCCAATATACGCTGCCTAGCCAAAAAAAAAGTCGCCACCTGGATTTAACTAAGCAAACAGGTATGAGCCTCCTATTGGATAATTACTGCATGAATGATTATATTATAGCTGGCAACAAGTTATTTAACCCCTACTGGTGCAATGAGTTGCTTCTCATTTCCTAAACAACCATGTCGAAAGACATCCCGTGGTCATGGGAAATATGTCAGTCTGTTTGAGAAGGGTCAAATCATTGACATGCATAAAGCAGAGAAAACATCCAAGGAGATTGCAGAAACTACTAAAACTGGGTTAAGGACTGTCCAACGCATTACTAAAAACTGGAAGGATAGTGGGGACCTATCGTCTTCGAGGAAGAAATGTGGCCGTAAAAAAATCATGAATGATCATAATTGATGATCACTTAAACGTTTGGTGAAATCAAATCAAAGAAAAACAACAGTAGAACTCTGGGCTACGTTTAATAGTGAAAGTAAGAGCATTTCCACATGCACAATGAGAAAGGACCTTAAGGGACTGGGACTGAACAGTTGTGTAGCCTTAAGAAAAACCACTAATCAGTGAGGCTAACTGGAAAAACAGGCTTCAATTTGCTAGGGAGCATAAAGATTGGACTCTGGAGCAATGGAACGTCATGTGGTCTGATAAGTCCAGATTTACCCTGTTCCAGAGTGATGGGTGTATCAGGGTAAGAAGAGAGGCAGGTGAAGTGTTTCACCCATCATGCCTAGTGCCTACTGTACAATCCTGTGGGGGCAGTGCTATGATCTGGGGTTGCTGCAGTTGGTCAGGTCCAGGTTCAGCAACAGAATGTGCTCAAAGAATGAGGTCAGCTGACTATCTGAATACACTGAATGACCAGGTTATTCCATCAATGGATTTTTTTCTTCCCTGATGGCACGGGCATATTCCAAGATGACAATGCCAGGATTCATCGGGCTCGACTTGTGAAAGAGTGGATCAGGGAGCGAGAGACATCATTTTCACACATGGATTGGCCACCACAGAGTCCAGACCTTAACCCCAGTGAGAACCTTTGGGATGTGCTGGAGAAGGCTTTGTGCAGCGGTCAGACTGCCATCATCAATGCAAGATCTTGGTGAAAAATGAATGCAACACTGGATGGAAATAAGTCTTGTGACATTGCAGAAGCTTATTGAAACAATGTCACTGCGAATGCATTATCCAGCAATATAGTGTGGAACCGTTTTATTTATTTATTTTTTTTTGGCCAGGCAGTGTATGTCACATAAGGGCAAAAAAAAAAGAATTGGGTCATATTTATCTGCAGTGTGAGTTTCAAACTATTGAACTAATGTAGTGTAGTCAGGTTTTTGGGATGTTCATCAAGCAAATAAGAATGAATGATTGAAAACTGGAAAAAAGTTCCCACATCTGATTGCCTGCCATGATACCAAAGAAAACAATACAAGACATTCATGAGAGCTCGCTAAAGATAAGAATAAAATGTGGACTCACCAATGTTGTTGTTCTTTTGGCTGTTCCCTTCTTTAAGGGTCACCACAGTGAGTAAACTCGCACAAAAGATTTCTTTATTTGCAATTGTTTCATGCTGGAATGCCCTTCCTGCTGTGACCTGGGCTCGAACTTGCAGCCTCATTGCAAAAACGTTAATGGCTTTCTGCAGATGACCTTCCTACTGATTAGGAATGAACGGCACCAATGTGTTCTTTCAACTTTCTCTTTTTCTGTTTTCCGTGTACTTCAACAAGTTCAGAGTGCAGCTAACCTTTTCCCATAATGAACCTTTTTCTTTTTCTGATACTGTCAATGCCTGAATGTACAACTGCACCGTTTTGATTTAATCCTCATCAGACCGCTTTAGGCATAGACCTGCTTTGAGTCCGAAACAATAGTTAAAGGTCCAAATTTGTTCACATTCATTTTCAGAATCTCAACATACAGCAGTGTCTGCCACTGGATTCAGCACGAGTTTAGCCTCATAAATCAAAACATTTGGCTTGTTGTCCTCCCCATTGTTGTCAGTTCCAGAGTTACTGGCAGCATCATCAACACTACTTACTTCCTCCAACCGGTCAAGCTCATTGACTGGGTCAACCAATTCAGGGGCATCTGGCAACACAACAACCTCCTGGTCATCCCCTTCCTCATAGCCATCTGTCTCATCCGAATCCACAGTGCATTCATCATCAAAATAATTGAGAGTAAACTGTAGCAGGCCACGTAAATTACACTATACTAGTTTGGTCAGTGCTTTTGCGGTCGATTCATCTATAATTACTGCATACAACATGGTCAAACCATCATTAAACAATAATAGGGTAACTGAGTATCCATTAAACTAACAAATTTATCTTTTTAAAACGGCCAAAAAGTTTACTAATCTTTTATTCTTTCATTGCTAAATCAAAGGCTTGTTTTTGTCAAGATGAACGCCTCCATTAACACGTGATCACATCTGGCTAATCGGTGTGCCGGAACAGCGGGAGTTTGTTACCCCTGAAATATCTTTTTTTTATTAGTATTATTATTTTTAACATTTTTTTAACATGTTCTCATGAGGATTTCTTGACGTCATTTGAAACAGAAAACCACAAACCATATTTGGGTTTCTTTTTTTCCTGGCTGGTCTTGTAGAAACTTTGCCAGCGTGCAGAGAAAGTAGTGAAATTTTTTTGGCTCTTCTGCTCAAAGTCATCTCGTTAGTTGTTGGTGCTGCTCAGAAAAGTGCTTCAAGCATTCTTTATGGTTATATGTTGGATATGTCCCTCAGGGCACCCTGAACGAAAAAGATAAGATAAAGGTATTTATTCACCATATTTTGAAAAATTTCAAAAATCAAATTTTAGCTGGCTCATTACATTACATTGCGACTTAATCCTCGGTTTGATGTGTCGGGTCATATATAAGAAGTAGGAGATGCGTCTTTAAAAAGAGGGAGTAGATACGTCAGAAACTGCAGAGACCCCCATATCACAGAGAAAAAGCAAAACAGAAATAGGCTAAAGTGGCTACGAAGTGGCCAGCAGTGGGTACAAAAAGACATGTAGCAAATGGCTTCTTCCCATAAGCAGAAAATATATGGATACTTGGTGACCAAAGCTGTAAAGTATGGATTAACCTGGAACTGTGGGGCTTCCTTGTTTCTTCTTAAATCGACAGTGTTTTCCAGACTAAGCGATCAGACCTTAGTCTGAGAGGACACTTCACTATTTTCCAAATTCAGCTGTGTATTGAAAGGCTTGAACTGGCAATGATTTATGACTGGCCCATCGTTACGGTGTTAAGCTCTACTTCCAAGGCCTTACCACAACCTGGTTTATGACACAAACTGTCCTAAACCAGTTTCTCTCCCTGCAACTGCTTATTAAGCCACTATTTTCACTGCACAGCACGGGAGCTTCATCTGTCATCAGACCAGTTCTTTTCCATTGCAGCTTCATTTTATTGTACTTCATCACATATCTCTGCCTGTGGAAGGGCCATGCATTGATTTAATTCCCCCAAATCCTCTCTGACGCATGAACCAGAGTCCAAACTGTGAATGAATATTGACCGCTGAGCGGTGTCAGATATGTTGCTGCTGTCATCCACAGCTAGAGATTATGCAATGAAATCCTTTTTCTTTTCCATCTTTTGATGACTCTTATTAGGCTGATCTAACAATCTCTGTGAACATAGTATTTTCTCTAGCACGTCTACTCTTTTGGTTCCACAAGTTTTTGTTTTATTTTTAGATCTGTAAACTTGTCCTGTTTGTTTTATTGTGTTGTCCTGTTATGTATAATTACCGACTACATCAGCTCTGCACAAAAGGGAAACAGGTTTAACCTCTTTATTCGTTGTTGCCTCCCACAGAAATGCATGGAGAGGCACACATTACTCTCCACCTCCAAACAGGTTTCTTTATAGCTTCACTTTAATCTGGCCCGAATGGAAGAGTGCATTTACACTAAATATACATCAAAACAAGCCGCTCAGCTGCAAAATGTATGTTATTTTTTTTACTAGTGTGACTTGCCAAAAATGACACCAAGAAAAAAAATTCCAAAGGAAACAATGAAGAATTCTTTCAGTCTTAAAACATTCTGCTCTTTGAACACCTACTACTTCAACATGCTTTTAGCTAGAAATACCATTTAAGCACCGTATGAGTCACAAGAAAACAGACTGTTTCTAAATAATTCAGTTTTTTTAACTTTCCCATCTTGGTCAAAATCAAAATAAGGTTTAGGCCAGTTTTTGAGTTTAAAATGTGTGTCTTTGCACAAAACATTGAACTGCCAGAGAGAGAGAGGTCATTTGACCCAGAGTGTGGAGTTGTGTGTTAGAATCACAAAACCTAAACAGGTAAACCCTTCTTACTCCACATCTTTTACAATAACTAAACAAGTTATACATAGTGGCACAGTGGTTTTAAACAACTTTCTACTGATGTTTCTGTTAATAGGACTTTTTTGTTTTCTGATAAATCACCCCCAATAAGCAGAGACGCACAACTTCCCAAAGACAGAGTATTTTAGATTAAATAAGCAAAGTTTTTCTCTTGAAAACAGGAAGTGAAGGGTGTTTGAACTTGTCATATTGAAATGAGTAACATAGGCATACTCGAAAGTGGCTATGCCTGAGTCAGTTTTAGATACACTTGACTAAAATTTTCTGAGGTAGTCGGAATTGTTGCATTGACAGAAAAAGCCTGGTTGGTGTAATGGAAATTGGAATATGCTTTTTATGCAAGAAACTGGGGTTTGGATCCCGACAATGTCATTTATGATTTTAACTATTCATTTTTTTTATCCTTTAAACAGAAATCATGACTTATTTAAATATGAAACTAGATTCACAAACACAAGTGTGTGTGTGGGGGGGTGGCCATGTATTTGATACATTGTGGGGACAATTTTCCTAACATGTACTACCTTGTGAGGACCAACTGCTCTATGTGGGGACCAAAGCCTGGTCCCCATGAGGAGAAATGATGTTTTTGGGTTAGGGGTTAGGTTTAGGACTAAGGTGTGAATTGAGTTTAGCTTTGGTTTAGGGTTAGGTATGTACTGGTAATGGTTAGGGTTAGGGTAAGGGTCAGGGTTAGGCTGTAGTTAGGGTGTAGAAATGAATGGAAGTCAATGGAAAGTCCCTGCAAAGATAGAGAGACATAACATGTGTGTGTATATGTATATATATATTAATAGTATATTATTTGATGATGTGCTAAGTGAATGTCTCAGGCAGCAGAAACCCAATGTGGAAGAGGAGAAAGAGGAACCATCATGGAAAGATAAGCTCCTGCACAGCATGTACAACCGGCAATTTGAAGAAGTGGCTTATATCAACAAATCCTACCAGTGGCTAGAGAGGGCTTGACTGAAGGACTGACAGAGGCACTAATCATGGCAGCACAAGAGCAATAGAGACCAGGGTCTATCATACCAGGCAGGACCCAAGATGCAGGCTGTGCAAAGATACCCCTGAGCCAGTCCAGCACATAGTAGCAGGATTTAAGATGAGGGCAGGCAAAGCATACATGGAACCCCATAACCAAGTGGCTGGAATAGTGTACAGGATCTGTACTGAGTATGGACTGGAAGTCCCACAGTCAAAGTGGGAGAGTCCACCTAAAGTGATGGAGAATGACAGGGGTAAGATACTGTGGGACTTCCAGATTCAGACTGACAAACAGGTGATGGCTAACCAACCGGACATTGTGGTGGTCGACAAGATGCATAAGAAAACAGTGGTGATAAATGTGGCAATCCTAAGTGACTGTAACATCAGGAAGAAGGAACACAAAAAGCTCAAGAAATACCTTGGGCTGCAAAAGGAAATATAGAAGCAGGGTTTCCTCCCAGCGTATTATAAGTCTGGCGAGCCGCCAGGCTTTCCCTCCCCCCACCGTCAGGCTAAGCTCTGCTTGTTTATTGTAAAATACGTCATTTCTTATACACATTTTTTTTCCACCCACATCTACTTGACGTGTTGATCACCTCGCAGGGGTGCACGCGTCAACGGTGACGCAATCGCGCTGTCCCCGCCCCGTGGTCGTGCATCTCCCAGTTTTTGTAACTTGGCACGGACCGCGCGCGCCGCGCTTCATTCAGAATTGACGATTTTGGTGCTCTAGCGGAGCATTTATATGGTCCCTCTGTGAGAGATCACAAAGATAATCAAACTGTTCAAAGCTCATGGAAGGAGATTACTGCTGCAGAGTGTTTATAGACCACAGAGGGAAGAAATATTGGTCCTATGATGGGCGAATCACAACTAAAGCAAGTAAGCAAATAAATCAATGACAGACAAACTGAATGCTTTAGGTTTAAACAACCTCTCTTTATCACAGCCAGAAAATCTGCTCTCTTTTTTTACCGTATTTCCACTGGTTTTGTAGCGTACGGCCCCTGTCTTTTCGGAGAATACTGCACCACGTAAGCACCAAGTATTACCGCCTCCACCCCTCGCTCAGGTCCACGCGCTGTTCGCGGAGCTCTGCACGACTATAAAGAGCCCTGAGGCCGAGCCGCCTCCTGCTACCTGGAGTTAGCATGTTGTAGGAGCCGCAGCAATAAATATGGAACGAGCGGGTTCAACCAAAAATGGTTAGTTGAGCCGAAATCCAACGGGTGGCTTTACAAGACCAAATACATGTTTGGTACTTAGTGAAAATATTAATAAGATGCGTGCTAATTTATCCTTGTTTAACAGTAAAATGATGCTATTAAATTCAGCATTAGATGCTTTGTTTTGTTGTTACATGTAGTGATCCAACATGCAGCCTGTGCCACAAAAAGCACAGTACAGTACAGTATCTGTCTGTTTGTCAGAGTTCTCTGTTGTTATTCATTGGTCTTGATGAGAGACGTGTGTTGGTGCTTTGTTTGCACTTTTTCATTTATGTTAATTTAATTTATTTGCAAATGTGACTTAAATTAGGATTCAAATTAGGTGCTAACAATTTGTATTTATTTTAATTGTATTTTTATTTAAAAAAGTATTTCAAAAGTGCCTTTTTTTTAAACTGTAGTTATGCAAATATTTGACACAAATATCTTACAATATCACACAATAAATAGCCATATTTTCAACTTTCCTGTCAACGTTAATCATTTTTTTTTTTTTTTTACTAAATCACAGTCGGCTGATGATTGGCCGGCAAATGGCCGCCTAACACCGGGCTTAGCCTCTTTTCTGGGGAACCCTAGAGAAGTTGTGGAGAGTCAAGGCCCCAGTGGTGCCAGTGGTCATCGAACTCGGTGCCGTGACTCCAACAGATCCCAGGAACAACCTCAGAGATCTCTGTTCAGAAGAGTGCAGACCTAGGAACAGCTAAGATACTGCATAGAACCCTCAAGCTCCAAGGCCTCTGGTAGAGGGCCTAAGATGGAAGTGAAAGCAGAACCTCCCATGTGGAACAAATAGGGCTAGATGGAAGGTTTCTTTTTTCTTGCTCAGCCTGGCTACAGTGTTTGTGAAAAAACAGATGAAATGTGAAAGTTTTTTGATCTTTAAGAGTTGTAACTCACACAAGATAATCTACAAAAATGTTTTATAATCAAGTATTTAATTATAGACAAAAATGTGATTAGGTTGGCTTCACAGGTGTCAAAACACTGGTCGAGATGAGTTTGAGAGGGGTTGAAGACATCCATGATAGCTCTGTGACTACTTTAAGAAAAAGGTTGTCTCGCAAATGTTTTGAAAATGTTCAAAACTCAGGTGACAGGGCTAATCGCCTCTGTGACTCATTCCAGGGAGTTGACATTGAGGAGACATTCGGAAGACTAATGAATACTGTTTGCCAACTACTTTCAGCCTAGTGAGGGACCATCTTTAGCCCCTACATCATGAGCGGACCCTTTACCGGGGGCATGTTGTTTTCAAGCATATTCATCAAAAACAGGCCTAGGGACTGATGGGTTAAGCATTGAGGGCCTCCACACCCAGCTGACACCTCTCCTCCTCGGCAGCTCTGAAATAGCTGGGAGTACAGCCCCTCTCCAGGAGTTGGGCTCCAGAGCCAACATCTGTGTGTTTTTTAATTATTATTATTATTACATGCCTATAAATAAATCATCTTAATTCTAACTTGTGTATTTTTTTTGTTTTGTTTTTCAAGCTGTTGGCCAACCTAGTGATCTACATTTGTGCCATCACTGTGGGTGTCATGTCGTACTACATGGCTGACCGGAAGCATCGGAAGGCTTTTCTGGAGGCAAGACAGTCGTTGGAGGTTAAACTTAACCTGGAAGAGCAGAGCCAGCAACAGGTCAGAGGTCATTCTGTCACACCATTTGAAGGAACTTTTTCACATACAGTTGCAGAGGAAACCTGCTTCCATAGAATCACAATTATTCATGGAGTTTGGAAACATTGTATTTACTGAACTTAAAGAAAAGTGAATTGCTGTGAACGTGAAATTTTCCTTTTTATTCAACTCTCACTTAAAATAACTGGCAAAAAATTCATTCAATTGTAGACTACTGGATAAAATGATAAACACACATACCATAACAAATTAGCAATATAGAGCATTCCAGTAAATTGTAGGACTGTATGAAATCTGTTTTTGTTGTTTTTTTTCCCTCTCAATGTTTCCACCTTTTTTCCTAAAAAGAGTATTATTTAGTAATACTTGGGGGAAATAGCCAACATTTCGTGAAAATGGACAAATTTCAACAAAAAAACATCAAAATGTTTTAGCTTAACAGAACATTCAGTGGTTTGGATGTTGATGATGATGATGATGTTCCTCTGCAGTCTCTGCTGCCTGTAATGTTGATTACAACTTAGTTTTCTCTAAATTTCAGCGGAACACTTTCAGTTGCTGTGCAGTGACTCCTGGAAGATTTGGATAACACAGTGTTTTCTCTAAGAGTTTATTTCAAAGTTTAAGCAAACATGTAGTATAATAAGTAGAGCTCAAAAGTGTTGTTGAGAACAGAACTAACCTGTTTTCCTTTGTCAACCTTCCACTCCCATCTGCACCTGTCCCTAGTTTTTAATCACTCACCTGTTTCCACTTCCTCATCAGCTACCATTGTATTCAGTCTTGTCAGTCTTCTCGTTAGTGGTTCATTGTTGCTATCATGCTTTATCTGGTTCTCCTTGTGTCTCCTTCGTCATTTTCCCTGTCATCACTTAGTAAAGTAAGCCCTTTGTTTGCTGCCCCATCAGCTTTTTGTTTTACTTTGTTAGTAAATCAGTTTTAATTTGAGCTCCTCGTGTCCGCATGCATACTGGGTTCCATCACTCCAAACCTGATAGTTCAGCTTTCAGCTCATTTGTCTCAGGTTTACGACAAACTGTTTCAGTCCTGCAGAATCACACTGATGTCAAAAACTGACTGAAAAATCCTTAAACTAATAAACTTTCTAATTGAGTCAATAAATCCACTGCCAACAATGTGAACAAGATCTTGCAGCTAAAATTGACTAAGTAGACTACACATATTATTATTATTATTATTGAATGTTGTTTTCATGGTAATGTGAGGCTCTGAGCAGATGGAATCACAAATTGAACTTTATAATTGGAATTTACAATCTAATGTGGTATATCTGAATATTTTTAATGGGACTTTGGCTAATAAATCTAAATTTTTCTTAACATTCCAAGTATTAACATTTTAAGTGTGTTTACAATAAGCGAGATCATTTTGGCAACACTTTGTAGTTACATCATAAAAATGTGAAATTTAGAACAACAAAACATAGTTTGTAGGGCCCTAAGTATACCAGTTTGTTCATTTCACACCTCTGAGATATGAAAATAGTTTCTGACATGCTAAAATAGGATGTAAACATGCTAAATGGGAAGATAACAATGCCAAACTGGAAGGTAAACAAAGAGCAAAGTGCCACAGAGAAAGGTAAGTGCACTAAAATAGAAGGTAAGCATGCTAAACTGGAAGGTCAATGCGCTAAGTGGGAAGGTAAACCTGTTACGGGAAGGTAAACATGCTAAACGGCAACATAAGTGAACACAATACTTTTCCTCATACTTGCATATTTTGTTATACGATCGTTATGGTTCTGTTTTTTATTTTTAAAACTTGAGGTGAAGCAAACCCTAAAGAGATTTCTGTTCAGGTCTTTTCAAGAATTTCAACTGTAGCTTTTTTGAGGCTTTTAAATGTGAAGTTGATTTATCTTATAAAACATGCCTTAAAGAGGTTGATGGTTATCTGTCAGCTGACCCACTTTGGATTGTTTTAGGGCCTAGCCAGTTTAAATCCATACAGATCTATTATCCATCATATGTTGGCCTGTTTCTCTGAGTCTGACTGTCAATAATCAGCTTTTCTCCTCTCCTCACATCTGAGGCTAGTGTCACATCCTTTCTATTTTGGGAGCACATATATTACACCTTATGGAGATGCAGTGAGCAGATAGGCATAATTATGAGAGTAAAGTCAGAGCTGATTAGACTACAAGAGGCCTCAAAAGACTACAAGTGGACAAAACTTCCAGAATACTAATGAAGGACCCTGGACTGCTTAGAGATGAGGTCTGCCAACTGATCAATTAGCATCTGGTAGCTGTTGGTTTCCGTAGCAACAGATCTCCTGAGATGGTCTTATCTGTAATAATAGAGGCAACACACTCAGTCATTTGTTTCATCTCTCTGTCAGGTTTCGATAAATCCACTTCCAGCAGCCCTGTCTCTTTCATTCATGTGTGGTTCTGTAGTCCTTAGAGACATATTTGTTGCTAAGTTAGGTGTGTAAGATAGTAGGTAGGTACATTTATTTATATAGCACTTTTCAGCACGAGGCAACTCAAAGTGCTTTACAACACAAGAACAAAATTACAGACAAAGTTACAGAACATGATAATGAACAAAATTACAGACAGGTACAAGATACAATGATAACTAATTGTCTAAATAAGCTAAGCTAAACCAACAGATCTAAGCATGACTAAATGTACAGAACTAAACTAAGCTAAAACTAAAACTAACGGTACTGAACTATCTAAAAGTATCCCAGGCCCGCTATACAGCTGAAGTAAAACCAGACATATCTAAGCATGAGCTAAGACAGTCAGAAATAGTAGCTAAGTGTGTAATGGAGTTAGTCAAAGTCACCACAGCCTCTCTGACCGACGGACAGTGTAGTCCCTTTATACAATACTCTTTATTCTTTATCAAAAGTGCACATTCACTGGGATTTACACGTCATCTTGACCAGCAGACATACTCTGCTGGGGCTCCACCAGCAGAAAATCATATTTTTCCTCCATTCTTATTGGATAACAGTTTATATATGGGGGTCTAGGTATGGTATAAAAAACCTGAAGAGATTTGTATGTTGGTTCTATTTTTGCTTCTTTTTTTTTCAACAGCGAGCAAATACATTTTCTCTCCCTAAAGAACATTTTTTCCGATGCCATCAACCTCGACATTATGTCTGTCACTAATCTCCATATTTCCGGACCCTTCCCTGTCCCTCTAATTTAGAAGTAAACGAGTATACCTGCAGTCTGAGTGCTCTGTTAGGAAAATATAGAACAATTATAGCTTTAATATGAGATGAAGCTTTGTTTGTTAGAAGGAAGGCTTTAAATTTGACTCATTGATGGATAGACTCTAAATCATGATTATATTAAGTCTATCTTTACATTTGTCCCCTAGTTGTAAATGACAGGTCGCACACAGAACTGGAAGTAAATATTTCCTTTCTTGAAGTGGCAGGTGAATACTGGCCTCTGCAGAAAACGGTTTCATTTCATTAGCTTTTTACACATTTTGTTGCTCCTCTGATTTTGATTTTAAACACCTTACAGATATTGCAGACATCAAACGGAGTCTTCTTCCCTCTGTAAAAACTCTTACACGGATACCATAGTATTTTTAGCACAATTTAGTGATTAACAATAGTGTGTTCACAAACCGGGATAACCAAAATAAATTTTCTGGTTTTGATCGGGAGGTGACCGGTTAAAACATACAAGCTGAAAACTGTCTGATCCCAGTGACCAGCTGATTGACTCTAAATCTGTTCTATGGAATCTTTCTGATGTCCATGAAACATCTACAGAAAAACTACAAGAGGAGTCCTAGATGAATTCTGAAACCCAGTGTTAAGGCACAAATTGTACTTTACTTCACAGAAGATAATACAAAGGTATTAGCGTGGACATTTTAAAATAATTTAACCCTTAAGTCAGTATCTCACTAGGCTGCGACTAGTTGGGGAAAAGCATCCGTCTCTAAACATATTGACAATTTCACAATTTCCTTACTTGTCTGGTCAACTGAATTTTAAATATGTTCAAAAATTGTATGCATCAGTTTTTCTCTCAAGAAGGTTGCATAGTTGCCTATGGCATTTCTACTTATGCATTTCTAAGCCATCTCAACCCCTGTCTGTTTAGTTTCTGTAATTCTAGCAAGTCTAGTAATTCTACAGGTGTATTTTGACACCTGCAGGGAGCTCTCCTTATGACAGAAATCATTTGAGGCTGCAGCCTTGAATGTCCAGGTCTAAAAACCACATTGCCAATAAATAATGTTTTTTAAAAACTGATCCAAATGTCTTGGGTCAGATCTTGAGTATACATGGCTTACACTTGTACAGCGTTTTATCTAGTCCAAGGACACCAAAGCGCTTCACAGTACAGTCAGTCATTCACCCATTCATCCACTGGTGGCGGTAAGCTACATCGTAGCCACAGGCTGACAGAAGTGAGGCTGCCAACGGCGCCTCCTGTAAGCAAGGCGGCTGATGTGTCTTGCCCAAGCACACAATGACTGAGACTGCCAGAGCAGGGGCTTGAACCGGCAACCCTCCGGTTACAGGACAAACCCAGTTCAGTATATAATTGTTTATGCCATTCTGTTACTAGTTCTTAAGCTTTACAGTGCCACATAAATACAGAAATTGTTTTGAACAAAGTCATTTGTGTTGAATAAAAGTAGGAATTGTGTCAAAACAAGGAAGTTCTCATCAAGCCACACTGTATCCTGTGTTTTGGTCGCCCTTCACAGTTATTTTTTCTGCTCATAAAACTCTTCTATGGTTGTTGTGGTGGTGTTGAGGTTTTTTTTGGACACTTTGACAGACAAATCTGTGTTGAATGCCTCACACATTGCCAGTACATGCTTTGGACATTAAAAACATTTTCTACATGTTTTGTAGTCATTTCTTTCAGTTCCTGTCTTCATGTGGTTCTTTGTGACACAGTTTAGTCCTTATAACAATATGAAGTACTTTTGAATTGATCACTTATGGCCTTTAGTTTTGTCATTTTTCTCATTCATTGGACCTTCTTGGTTCCGGACTCCTCTCCTGCACCTTAAAAAAAAACAAAAAACATTGATACACTATATTGCCAAAAGTATTACTTCGCTTATCCAGATCACTGAATTCAGTTCCAATTTCTTCCATGGCCACAGGTGTATAAAATCAAGCACCTAGGCATACAGGCTGCTTCGGCAAACATTTGTGAAAAAATGGGTCGCTCTCAGGAGCTCATTGAATTCCAACGTGGTTCTGTGACAGGATGCCACCTGTGTAAGTCAAGTTGTGAAATTTCCTTTCTACTAAACATTCCACAGTCCGCTGTCAGTGGAAGTAATTGGGAATGAAAACAACTCGGCCACAAAGTGGTAGGCCACGTAAAATCACAGAGCAGGGTCAACAGATGCTGAGGCTCATAGTGCACAGAGGTCACCAACGTTCTGCAAAGTCAACAGCTACAGACCTCCACACTTCATGTGGCCTTCAGATTAGCTCAAGAACAGAGCATAGAGAGCTTCATGGGACGGGTTTCCATGGCCAAGCAGCTGCATCCAAACCTTCCATCACCAAGAGCAAAGCGTCAGATGCAGTGATGTAAAGCACTCCACCACTGGACTGTAGAGCAGTGGAGACGTGTTCTCTGGAGTGATGAATCATGTTTCTCTGTCTGACAATCCCATGGATAAGTCTGGGTTTGGTGGTTGCCAGGAGAGCAGTTATTGTCTGACTGCATTGAGCCAAGTGTAAAGTTTGGTGGAGGGAGGATTATGGTGTGGGGTTGTGTTTCAGGAGTCCAGCTTAATGCTTCAGCATACCTATATGGTATGGAATTTTGCACAAAAAAGTATGAATCTAAAAAAAAAAAAAAATGCAACAAACTGCTTTAAGCTCTTTACTAAATACCCTTTTTACAATTTTTGCTTTAGCAACCTTTAGTTTTACCCCTACAGTTTACAGACAGCAGTAGTGCTCTTACAGACCACATTTTACCCATGAGGGCACATGCTAACAGTATTAGCATAAGTCTATGTTATCTCAAATTACAGGTGTTATACGTTGCAGTAATGGACTTTTTGCAACCAGTTTCTTTTAAATGTCACACTTTTGTGTAGGTTAATTAGTACTACATTGATTTTTTGATTAGCTGAGAACCTGCATTATTAAAAGTGCATTAATATTGTATTCAGTTATGAAATGGACTTTATTGACAATGTACAGCATAAAGTAGTAGGTCTGTCGGATGAGTCTAGATACCTAGAATTTATTCTTCTGAATGTTTGTAACACTCTTTCAAACTTCATTAAAAAAATTCGACTAAAGACCCACATCACACAGTCTTTAAGCACTGTTGTTGGTGTATGTCACATGGATAGTGATGACACTGGATGACAAAAGGCTCAGCTCTGGTGCTCTTCACTGACTCCTCCCTCCCTCATTTCCATAGCGTAAGAGGGGCGGGAACTATCGCGTCAGCAGGGTTTCCCCCAGAAAAGAGGCTAAGCCCGGTGGTAGGTGGCCGATTGCCGGCCGACTGTGATTTAGTAAAAAAAAAAATGATTTAAGTTGACAGAAAAGTTGAAAATATGGCCATTTATTATGTGATATTGTAAGATATTAGTGTCAAATATTTACACAACTACAGTTTTACAAAAAGGCACTTTTGAAATACTTTTTAAAACAAAAATACAATTAAAATAAATATGAATCGTTAGCACCTAATTTAATTCCTAATTTAAGTCACATTTGCAAATAAATTAAATTAACATAAATGAAAAAGTGCAAACAAAGCACCAACACACGTCTCACGTCAAGACCGATGAATAACAACAGTGAACTCTGAAAATAGAGAGATACTGTACTGTACTGTGCTTTTTGTGGCACAGGCTGCATGTTGGATCACTACATGTAACAACAAAACAAAGCATCTAATGCTGCATTTAATAGAATAATTTTACTGTTAAACAAGGATAAATTAGCACGCATCTTATTAATATTTTCACTAAGTACAAAACATGCTAACCGTATTCGGTCTTTTGAAGCCACCTGCAGAATTTCGGCTCAATTAACCAGTAAGGGTTAAACCTGATCGTTCCTTGTTTATTGCTGTGGCTCTCAGAAGGCTGCTCCGATGGCGTGCTAACTCCAGCGGTAGCTGAAGGTGGCTCAGCCTCTAATGAGCCCTGAGGATGTTTAAACTTCAAGCATTCATTTTGACTTTCATTGATTTATTTGCTTTAGTTGTGATTCGCCCATCATTGGACTAATATTTCTTCCCTCTGTGGTTTATAAACACTCTGCAGCAGTAATCTCCTTCCATGAGCTTTGAACCGTTTGATTATCTTTGTGATCTTTGTTTTTTTTATGTATTTTGATGTATTTAGTTTTATTCAAGCGCATTTTTTGTTAACAGAGGCTGAGAGTCCATTTTGTTTTTGTCTTTGGTTGTATTGTTTAATTTGTATTCCAGTTCCAGTGTTAAGTGTTCTTTTGAAATGAAAGTTTATTACTTATTATTGTACTTGCACTATGATGTTATTATCATTACATTAATTTAAAACGGTCTCCAAACAATATTAGTGTTTATCGCAATCATTTCTGAGACAATTAATCATCCAGCAAAAATTTGTTCTCGTGACAGGGCCTAGTGATAACCGTCTTGATGTTGTTAGAGAAGAAGATTTTGAGCTAAAAATATTTTTGAGTTGTTATGAAAGAGATATTTACTGCACATTTAATTTGTTTGTCAAACTTTAATTGACAGTGAAAATGACACCTTAATTCCTGGCATGAGCTTAAGGATCAAATAATAAGAGCTCTAAGTGGGATGGTAGGTCTCCAGATGTGGTTGGAGGTCCAAAAATCACCATCTTGTCATTTAAGTGAAGACAGTTAAAATTCATCCAGCGTTTCACCTCTTTAATCCAGTTTAGGATGGATCGAACAGATGTGGGGTCATCAAGACACAAGGACAAAAAGATCTGTGCATTGTCTGCAAAACAATGACATGTAGTGTTGTAATTGTGGAAGATTTGAACAAAACAGAGCACGTAGAATGTAAATAAAATAGTTCATGGTTGTTTTTTTTCTGTTTATCCATCACAGGAGCGTCTTTTGCTCTCCATTCTACCCAAACACATCGCAGACGAGATGCTGAAGGACATGAAGAAGGAGCCCAGTCAGAAGGAGATGCAGCAGTTCAACACCATGTACATGTACAGGCATGAAAATGTCAGGTAACTTCGCTTCAGATTGTCAGCATGTCTGTTAACAGTTAACTGCTGTCGTGGATGACGTATTTCTCAGAAGGGAATTTTAAGGATCTTTGAGAAAGTTTCAGAGAATCCACTTCCGAGTAGGATATACAGTCCTGCTTAACATTATTGGCACCCCTTCATGATTTGCATAGCTGAGTGAATATCTTCAGAAATAAATGGAAATGTTCAAAACTTATATCAGCAGAATCTTTCAATTTCAGGTCCAAATTAATTTAACAAAGACAATTACCATTTCAACTTAAATATTTTAATTCCAAAGGACAAAACAGAAAACCAGCATGTGCACTAATATTGACACCCCTCTTTAATATTTGGTT